>NC_041393.1:766412933-766425820 GCF_002162155.2 Triticum dicoccoides | reverse complement strand
TGGAAAGTTAAACTTTTTTATGTTTGACCGTATTTATATAATAATACATCAACATTTATGCTATCAAATTAGTAACATTAGATGCATGATAAAGTACACTTTCATCATATACCTATTTGATTTCACAAACATTGATATATTTTTGCACAAATTCGGTCAAACTTTAAGATAGTTTGACCCTCCAACAAAGTTGGAAGTACACTCTTTGGAGGACGGAGGGAGTAGTTAGGAAACCAAGTCAGACTACTCATTGTTATGAGCATAAACATAAATTGCACAATAGTTTTTGATACTAAACTTCAACTTGTGATGTAGCAATAACTAGCAGTAGCAGTCACTAGTCAGTTCCTCAAAGCCAGAAACAAAATCTCCTGCAACGACACCCCAATGAAGGATCGCGAAATGCAGGCTCGGATAAAATTAGACAATCCGGCATGCTTGGTAGCGGTACACACGCGTGTGTGCGTGGATTGCGCGCGTCTATATCGTACTTGCTTAAATAGAAAAGTCATATCAGGGAGTTTCAGCAAAATTCAGATGCGCCTTTTCTTGGCATGTAAGGTAGGTACCACCAGCAAAGAGAGAGTAACAAAAAAAAAGAGAAGAGTATCCCAGTCTCAGGGATAGAGAAAATGAAGAGGACTCTTTTCTTGTTATTCTTCTTAAGAATCGACCATGTTTGTCCTTTTTTTTCCTGTGCCGGAAACAGCTCACTAAAAACTATTCACATATAAATAGATAAATCGACCAAAGCGAGACAAGATAGTCACTGGGAAAAAACAGCATGAAGAAACCTCAAGAAATCCTAGTATAATAGATAAACAATGCATTAGTAGAATTGAAAAAAAACATAGAAAAACAGTTTTTGGTTTGTCCGGCGGTTCCACAGGCAGGCATAGCCGAACATTCAGAAACAAAAGGTGAAAAGGCTAATTAAATGGTCGAAAAAAAAAGACTATACTGAAGTCCCCTCAGAACAATCTGACTAAAACTTTTCCTTTGTCAAATTCATCGATCCACGACCAACCCGCAAAGTGGCCTGCTGTTTTTATCCGAGTGTTCGATATATGATAACATGCATTTGACGAGTACTCTGAATCTTGAGCAAGGCTGAAAGAACTGACTAAAATGCAGCAATGTGTGATTTGTTGGTTCCATGAAGGTTCTCACCATGGGCGCAAAATCATCATCATCATCGGCATCATCAACGTGTGTGCTGCTGCTACCGCCGTTCCCGGGCACGAATGCTGTCTCCTGCCCGATCTCAATCTTGGCAGACCGCGGGGAATCACCTACCGGCGTGCCTCGCCCCCTCTGGAAATTATGCGACAGAGCTATCTGTAATTGTCACGCGAGTAAATACCAGTCGGATCTATAACCAATGGTTCAAGGAACGACATAGTCCATGACGTTTTCGTTTTTAAATCTTGTCAAGAATCCTAAGAAAGGTGATGTTCGATCCATGAATCGGAAAATTGAAAACAACCACACGGACATATATATCAATAGAAATATATGTACAGATATGTATGCATAAATAAATGAATGAATGAATGAAAGGAGTTGGAGTTGGAGAGGGGACTTGCTTGATGGGCTCGTCGACGACCGCCATGGCTGCACTTGCGTCGGGACCTCTGATGCAGTGGGAGGAGGAGGAAGGAGAAGGGGAGGGAGTCGGAGGAGGAAGGAGATGATAGTACTATTACCACCTACTTCCTCCATTCGAAATTACTTGTCGCCGAAATGGATGTATCTAGACATATTTTAGTTCTAGATACATCCATTTTTGAGACAAGTATAATTCCGAACGAATGGAGTACTATTATAACAGAATGGGAAGGAGCTTGCCGACCGTTGGGCAGCGACGGTGATCGGCGATATTTATGGTCGGGATTGTTTACCGTTTGGCACCTTTCCAAAAGAGCTAAAAGTCAGATGATTTGTTTCCATCCAACCCAGATATAAATTGATACATATCTACTGTTGAGAATGGGATGTTTCGTTAAGAGCATCTACAGCTGGGACTTGGCAAATCCGATCCCTCAAACGCCCGTGGACGCGCCCTTGCCCTTCCCGGTGCCCTTGTTGTCCTTCTCGCGAAAGTACCGGTCAAAGACGCAGTATGGATCAAGCCGGATCTGCTCGTCGCCGGAGCTGTCCTCCTTCTCCTCCTTCGATGGCAGTCCAACCATGGCACAGACCGCCCGATTCTTCTCTCAGGCGAGGGCGCGCGTGTTCCTCCACAGCCGTTTCTTCACAATGCGGGCGTGGATGTCTTCTCCTTTGCGGCCGCCCGCGCCGCCGTATCAGCCGCCTCCACCGCCATTTTCGCCGCGATACGGGCCTCGACGGCCCTTATCCTCTCCTTCCCACGGCGGGCCGTCCGTTATCGATGGGACTCATAGTCTGCCCGACCGGTGATGGGGAAGGAGAGGTGTTCCGGCTGCCAGGACCGCGAGGATCCAGCACCAGAGGACCCGAGCGCCCGGTGAGCCGACACTAAGACAGTCGCGGCGCGCGGACGGATCCGTCCGCCGGCCGAGCGCTGTCCTCTCGTGAGCGGGAGAGTGCAATGCGGACTGCCATTGCCCCCTCCAACCCACACAGGATGACACCCCAGTCGACGGATCCGGACTGGCCGGAGTCCGATCAGCTGCCTGCCATGGTGGAGAAGGCCGAAAACCGTCGAAGGTGCGCTGGGGTGGCGGAGTGGAGTGAAGTGAAGTGGCTAGGGTTTGCTCCGGCGAGAGGATGGGGACGAATATAAGTAGGGTTGGGTCATGGGCGGGGTCCGACGTGGCGGGCGTGCCCGGGTGCCCCATATCCGCCTCATATTTGGCCTGAATATGATGGGTGCCGATCAGCCTAGGCGTTTGAGGCCCGTTTGAGGCATCCGTTTGGGTCGAAAAAACGTGATCTGCCAGTGACCGGGCTGCCCGCCCGGACGTATGTGACGGGTTTAAGAGGTCCGGGTGTAGATGCTCTAACTACTCCAAGTTGTTGGTCAACCCTTTATACCATAGTTTTAAAACCCGGATCAGTGACTAAACCAGTGAAGTTGTCGGTTCAAGTTTTCATCGATTGATTGGACCGCCGGCTCACCGGTTCGTCATCCGTTTTTATAAGGCTACAGAAAGTATTTTATTTAGTAGTAAAAAATGGTCAAATAAGCCCATTTCCATTTCTTTTACAGCATCATGTATTTTTTTGGGGATGAGGGGATGACAACAACGTGGACTAGGCCGCTGCCTGTTGGCAGTCGAGCAAACGGCCACGCAGGTAATGAGACGACTTCTATCTACAGTATCTTCATCAACCGGACTCTTCATCAACCGGACTCTTTGGCTGGTTTTTATCCAATCCAATATCCAATGTGATTGTGATGCGTTTATTGCATTTTTGTTAACTTGAGCCTTTGGCATCCGTAAATGGGCCCGCCCATCTAGGTGCAGGTTGACTATTTTCTTTTTTCGATAACTTCATGAACTTCTTTGAATACCGATGAACTTTTTTAGATTTCAATATATATTTTTTCAGATTGATGAACTTTTCTGAATATTGATGATTTTTTTAAATGGATGAACTTCTTTTAGTGAACTTTTTTTTCAGTTCGATGGTTTTTTTTATAAAAATACATGATTGTTTTTTGAATTTCTATGTAACGTTTTTCGAAATTTAAGGAACTTTTCAAAAAAAATAATGATCTTTTGCTCAATTGGATGAATTTGTTTTTCAATTTGAATGAACTTTTTTTTTAAGATTAATGGACTTTTTTCAAAATTGATGAACCTTTTTTGAAGACATTAAATTTTTTTGTCAAATGGATGAACCTTTTTAAAAAAATATGTTAACCTCTTCCAATTTCATATTTTTATTTTTGTAACAGATAAAAAAACTGGTTCAACACGCTAGTGGGCCGGCCCAGGCTAGCAACACTGCAGGCGCCGGATCATTAACGGGCGCCTGCTGCGCTGCATAGGAGCTCCCTTTACGGCGCCGCTATGTCTCGCTTTTAGCGAGACAGTAGCTCTTGGGATCCCGTAGTGGCCCTGCCAGTAGGGAGTCTTGCTCTGTTTCGTTTGTTTGTGTTTGATTTTTTATATATATTTTATTTTTCTAAATTTGTTTGAGTATTAGTTTAATTTATTTTATTTAGTTTTTAAAATGTTGATCAGCCTTAAAAAGTCTTCACATGTAAAAAAGTTGTTTGCATAGATTCTAGAAAATGTTCACAATATTCAGAAAATTAGTATCATATTAGAAAGAAGTTCATGTGTTTAAAAATAAGTTTGTGGCATTTAAAAAACAATTCATACAATGTTAAAATTTGATTGTGCAATCTTCAGAAAATGTTTCGTACCATTCAAAAAAGGTTCATGAATTTGAAGAAATTTCCGTAGCACTTAAAAACTGTTTGCACAACTAAAAATAATATTCATGGCATTTATGAAAAATGGTCATTGTGTGTTTAAGAAAATTCCACATTTTATTTTGAAGATGTTTAATGTACATTTGACAAATGTTCAAGTTGTATTTAAAAAGTATTCAAATTGTATGTGGAAAATGTTTAACGTGTATCCAAATAGGTTCAACATGTATATGCATTTTTCAATGTGTATTTAAATAAAGTCAACATATATTTGAAAAATGCAAAAAAAAGGAAAGGAATGAAAAACATAAAACTCAATAATGAGACTGATGAAAACCAATAGAGAAAACAAACAGGAAATAAAAATGAAGTATACCAAGAAAACACTGAATAACAAAAAGGAAAAAAAATAACTTGAAAGGTTCTAAAACAAGTTTTTTTTAGAAACTGGTTCTAAAACAAGTCTGTACCAGTCAGTACTACCTTTCCAAATCCGGAACATTGGGCCCACCCACTAAGGTGGGCTCAGAGGCGAGCTCAGGTTATATCTTGCTGTACAGCGAGATATAGCTGTTTCTCAGTTGTACAGATCTATTTTTGAGCTGTTTACT
The DNA here is from genome assembly GCF_002162155.2 of Triticum dicoccoides. Taxonomy (NCBI): domain Eukaryota; kingdom Viridiplantae; phylum Streptophyta; class Magnoliopsida; order Poales; family Poaceae; genus Triticum; species Triticum dicoccoides. The sequence continues at coordinate 766,420,840 of NC_041393.1, read as the reverse complement.
AGAAAACAAATTAAAAGGTTGCCTGCTGTGAAAATTTTAACAAATAATGACAATTTTTGTTCATTTTTAACATCTTTTGAAGAATTTTAATAAATGCTTCCAAGTTTGGAAAACAATCCATGGATTTTAAGAATGTTTGCAACTTTATAAAAATATATTCTGTAATTAAAATAAATGTTCAGGATGTTTAAAATGCTCATCTAATTATAAATATTCCCCCAATTAAAATAATTTCTGAAAGTTTTAAAATGTACCCAAACTAAATAAATCATGCTTTCTAAAAATAATATTAGCAAATTTAAAAAACATTCATGAATTTGTGGAAAAAAAACACTACCTCAATTGTCCAGCATGCATGCCTCTTCGGTGAGTTCCAGTAGACCAAGATTGTCCCAAACCTCCCTTGCAACATTACATTCAAATAGCACATGCTTTATATCTTCATAATAGACTGAACACACTATACACAAATAGTTATTCGTTACAATATTCTTGTATGCTGTGTATGTCATTTGGAGAAGCTTAAAAACATATCACACAATGAATTAGCTCTTAACCTAACAAGCAAAGATTACATGCTCTTAAATTAATGCGATGGTTAAAATTAAACTAGAAAATATAAGAGATGACATCTAGTACATTGGATAGAATTGTCTTATCTTCTTTTCTTGAGAGACCTTCTCTTAGGTAAGAGATGGCAAGCCTTTTTTTTCCTTCATTCACTCTCGTTTAAATCATCAATGATCTTAGGTGACATTGCGAAGATAGCATCATTGTACACGACCTAAGGTAGCTAGCTCTGTACGAGTGTGTCATGTCTCATGTGGGAGAGCTGATGCAGGATGCATTGACGATGGCCCACATGACTCGAAACGATAACAGAGGTATCATTGGCAGTGCCAACAATACCTGTCATTGTTGGCACTGACATGTCGGAGTACTACCGGAGAAATATTATATTTTAGGCTTATATTTTCGAAATTTATGTAATAAAAAATATATTTAAAATATTTCCCCAAATGACAGGGAGTACCTTGCTTGTGTCCATCTAGTGGCCCCACAACCACCCGAAGTCAGAAGGGAGTACCTCGCTTTTGTACACCCCAAAGAGTGCCACCAAAATATTTATGAGCCATAGAGAAAGATATCCATTTATTCGTGTTAGATGAGCTCGGATTATTGTGTAACTGCCCGTGCCTGGAGCCATCCACCCTATATGGATAGGAAATCATGGAATACCTTGCTTTCCGTCTGGTTGTCCAACCAAATGATACCATCATGTGTTAATGAGCCCTAGAGAAAGACTTCGATATATTTGTGCAAGTTACCATTTTAGCATGGATTAATGTGCTTGTGGCTCCGTATCAGAAGATGCCCACCTTACGCTTTCGGACAACCTAGTGAAAATGTGGAAGTATTAAAAAGCCAAAAAGAAAGGCATGGATTTATTCGTGCTAGTCACCGTTTTCGTTTGGATTAATGCACATAGTACCAGGAGCCATCCGCCTTGAATCGGCAGGAACCAGGGAGTACCTTGCTTCTGTCTAGTTGTCTAGCCGAATATTACCATCAATCATTTGTTGTAGAGAAAGACATCAATTTATTCGTGCTAGTCACTAGATAGATGCCTAGATGCCAAGAGTCGTGCCCTCAAATTGACAAGGAGTACATTACTTCTGTCTGGCTATCCAACCGAATAGTACCATGAATTACTAATGAGCCTTAGAGAAAGATAATGATTTATTCATGCTTGTCACCATTTTAGCTTGGATTAACGTGCCGATGGCTACATAGTGGGAGTCGCCCATTTCTAATTGGTAGGAAGAACTTCGCTTCTGTCCAGCTACCAGCAGAAGAGTGTCATCAAGTAATACTGAGCGATAGAGAAAGCCATCAATTTATTCGTGCTAGTCACAATTTTAGCCTAGATATCGAACCAGTAGGAACCAATGAGTACCTTGTGTCTATCTGGTTATCTAGGAGAACAATATTGCCGAGTATTAACGAACCCTAAAAAAACATCAATTTATTCATGGCAGTTGATATGTCCTATGTGTATCTATAATTTTTTATTTTTTTATGCTATAATTATATCATGATGGCATAGTATTGGCATCAAATTTTATATTTTTCTTGATTAACCTATTAATTCAGTGCAAAGTGCCAGTTGTTGTTTCTTTAGATTTTAAAAAAATCTACTTTTTCAGGGACCAAAAAACCAGGAAAAAAAATACTAAGTTTCATGAAGAAATGAAGCCGGAGCATGGCCGCCATAGAGGTCGCCTCCAGCACCTCTTTCTTCCGCTGCCTTTATATACCCCCGAAACCCTCACAAATATTAACAGAAGATTTTTGCGCCGCCCACCTCTCTGCTCTGTGAAGATCCAATCAGGTATTCTGCCAAGGAGGAATTCATCACAGAGATCATTTACATGAATATTGTTGCCACTGTGTTCATGTGTGAGTAGTCCTTTTTGTACTATGGGAACATAACTATTTTTTCCATTATAAGTAGGGTCGGGTGGGCCAGCATGGGCCGAGTCCGATGTGGCGGGCGTGCCCATATCCTCCCCGTATTTGGCCTGGATATGGTGGGTGCCGATCAACCTGGGTGTTTGAGGCCCGTTTGAGGCATCCGTCTTGATCGAAAAAACGTGACCGATCAGTGACCGGGCGGCCTGCCTGGACGTATGAGGCGGGTTTGAGAGGTCCGGCTGTAGATGCTCTAACTACTCCAATTTGTTGGTCAACCCTTTATACCATAGTTTTAAAACCCGGATCAGTGACTAAACCAGTGAAGTTGTCGGTTCAAGTTTTCATCGATTGATTGGACCGCCGGTTCACCGGTTCGTTATCCGGGTTTTTTAAGGCTACAAAAAGTATTTTATTTAGTAGTAAAAAATGTCAAATAAGATCATTTCCATTTATTTTACAGCATCGTGTACTTTTTTTGGGGATGAGTGGATGACAACAACATGGACTCGGCCGCTGCCTGCTGGTAGTCGAGCAAACGGCCACACACGTATTGAGACGGCCCACTTTGGCTGGTGTTTACCCAATCCAATGTGATTGTGATATGTTTACGGCGCCGCTATGTCTAGCTTTTAGCGAGATAGTAGCTTGAGGGATCCCGTAGTGGCCCTGCTAGTAGGGAGTCTTGCTCTGTTTTGTTTGTTTGTGTTTGATTTTTTATATATATTTTATATTTCTAAATATTTTTGAGTATTAGATTACTTTTTATTTTATTTTATTAAGTTTATAAATGTTGACCAGCATTAAAAAGTCTTCATGTAATGTTAAAAAGTTGTTTGCATAGCTTGTAGAAAATGTTCACAATATTCAAAAAATGATTATCATATTTGAAAGATGTTCACATGTTTAAAAATAAGTTCGTGGCATTTAAAAAAACATACAATGTTAAAATTTGTTCGTGCAATCTTCAGAAAATGTTTCGTACCATTCAAAAAAGGTTCATGAATTTGAAGAAATTTCCGTAGCACTTAAAAAGTGCTTGAACAACTAAAAGTATTATTTATGCCATTTATGAAAAATGGTCATTGTGTGTTTAAGAAAATTTCACATTGTAGTTTGAAGATGTTTAATGTACATTTGACAAATGTTCAAGGGTTATTTAAAAAAGTATTAAACTTGTATTTGGAAAATGTTTAATGTGTATCCAAATAGGTTCAACATGTGTATGCATTTTTCAATGTGTATTTAAATAAAGTCAACGTGTATTTGAAAAATTTAAAAAAAGAGAAAGGAATGAAAAACATAAAATTCAATAATGAGACTGATGAAAACCAATAGAGAAAACAAACAGGAAATAAAAATGAAGTATACAAGAAAACACCGAATAACAAAAAGGAAAAAAATACTCGAAAGGTTCTAAAACAAGTTTTTTTTTGAGAAACTGGTTCTAAAACAAGTCTGTACCAATCAATACTACCTTTCCAAATCCGGACAATTGGGCCCACCCACTACGGTGGGCTCAGGCGCGAGCACAGGTTATATCCCGCTGTACAGCGAGATATAGCTTTTTCTCAGTTGTACAGATCTATTTTTGAGCTGTTTAGTAGAAAACTAATTAAAAGGTTGCCTACTGTGAAAATTTTAACAAATGCTTACAAATTTTATTCATTTTGAACATCTTTTCAAGAATTTTAATAAATGCTTCCAAGTTTGAAAAAAAATCCATGGATTTTAAGAATGTTTGCAACTTTATAAAAATATATTCTGTAAATAAATTAAATGTTTATGATGTTTAAAAATGATCATCCAATTATAAATATTCCCCAATTAAAAATAATTTCCTAAATTTTTAATATGTTCTCAAACTAAAAAAAATCATGTTTTCTAAAAATAATATTAGCAAATTTTAAAAAACATTTGTTAATTTGTGAAAAAAACACTACCTCAATGGTCTAGCATGCATGCCTCTTCGGTGAGTTCTAGTAGACCAAGATTGTCCCAAACCTCCCTTGCAACATTACATTCAAATAGCACATGCTTTATATCTTCATAGACCGAGCACAGTCTACATAAATAGTTATTTGTTACAATATTCTAGTATGCTATGTATGTCATTTGGAGAAGCTTAAAAACTTATTATACAATGAATTAGCTCTTAGCCTAACAAGCAACCTACATGCTCTTAAATTAATGCGATGGTTACAATTAAACTAGAAAATATAAGAGATGACATCTAGTACATTGGATAGAATTGTCTAATCTTCTTTTCCTGAGAGACCTTCTCTTAGGTAAGAGGTGGCAAGCCTTTTTTCCTCCATTCACTCTCGTTTAACTCATCAATGATCTTAGGTGACATTGCGAAGATAGCATCATTGTACACGACCTAAGGTAGCTAGCTCTGTACGAGTGTGTCATGTGGGAGGGCTGATGCAATGTATGTCATTTGGAGAAGCCTAAAAACATATAATACAATGAATTAGCTCTTAGCCTAACAAGCAACGTTTACATGCTCTTAAATTAATGCGATGGTTAAAATTAAACTAAAAAATATGTAGCTAAGAGATGACATCTAGTAAAATGGATAGAGTTGTCTTATCTTCTTTACTGACAAACCATCTCTTAGGTAAGAGATGGCAAGCCTTTTTTCCCTCCATTCGCTCTCTTCTAACTCAGCAGTGATCTTAGGTGACACTGCGAAGATAGCACCATTGTACATGCTCTAACATAGCTAGCTCCGTACGAGTGTGTCATGCGGGAGTGCTGATGCAGGATGCACTGATGATGGCCCATGTGACTCAAAACGACAACATAACAGATGTATCATTGGTAGTGCCAACGATACCTGTCATTATTGGCACCGACATGTCGGAGTACTACTGGTGCAATATTATATTTTAGTGTTATATTTTTGAAATTTATGTAATAAAAATAATATTTAAAATATCCCCCCAAGTGACAGGTAGTACCTTGCTTGTGTCCGTCTAGTGGCCCCACAACCACCCGAAATCAGAAGGGAGTACCTCGCTTTTGTACACCGCCTAACCAAAGAGTGCCATCAAGTATTAATGAGCCATAGAGAAAGACATCCATTTATTCGTGTTAGACAAGCCCGGATTAATGTGTAACTGGTCGTGCCTGGGGCCATCCATCCTATATGGACAAGAAATCCTGGAATACCTTGCTTTTTGTCCGGTTGTCCAACCAAACGATACCATCAAGTGTTAATGAGCCCTGGAGAAAGACATCGATATATTTGTGCAAGTCACCATTTTAGCATGGATTAATGTGCACGCGTCTCCGTATCAGGAGGTGCCCACCTCATGTTTTCGGACAACCTAGTCAAAAGTGGAAGTATTAAAGAGCCAAAAGAAAGACATCGATTTATTCGTGCTAGTCACCGTTTCAGTTTGGATTAATGCACATATTACCATCAGCCATCCACCTTGAATCGGCAGGGGGCCGGGGAGTACCTTGCTTCTGGTTGTCTGGCTGAATAGTACCATCAATCATTTGTTGTAGAGAAAGACATCAATTTATTCGTGCTAGTGACTAGACAGATGGATAAAGGCCAAGAGTCGTCCCCTCAAATTGAAAAGGAGTACATTACTTCCGTGTGGCTATCCAACCGAATAGTACCATGCATTATTAATGAGCCTTGGAGAAATATAACGATTTGTTCGTACTTGGCACCATTTTAGCTTGTAGTAACGTGCAGATGGCTACGGAATGGGAGTCGCCCATTTCTAGTTGGTAGGAAGAACCTCGCTTCTGTCCAGCTACCCAGCTGAAAAGTTCCATCAAGTAATAGTGAGCGAGAGAGAAAGCCATCAATTTATTCATGCTAGTCACAATCTTAGCCTGGACATCGAACCAATAGGGACCAAGGAGTACCTTGTGTCTGGTTATCTAGGAGAACAATATTGTCAAGTATTAACAAGCCCTAGAAAAACATCAATTTATTCATGCCAGTTGATATGTACTATACGTATCCAGAAACTTTTATTGTTCATGCTATACTTATATCATAATGGCATAATATTGGCATCAACTTTTATAGTTTTTCTTGATTAACCTATTAATTCAGTGCAAAGTGGCAGTTGTTGTTTTTTTGGATTTTCAGAAGAAAAAAATCAACTTTTTAGGGACCAAAAAACTAAAAAAAATACTAAGTTTCATGAAGAAAGGAAGTCGGAGGGACCTAGAACCACCCCCCCCTCCTAGGCCACATGCCATAGGTCGGCACGAGCCTCCAAGGGGGAGCATGGCCGCCATAGAGGTTGCCTCCATCGCATCTTTCTTCCGCTGCCTTTATATACTCCCAAAAACCTTATAAATATTAACAGATGATTTTTGCGCCGCCCACCTCTCTGCTCCGGGGAGATCCAACCTGGAGGCTTTTTCAGGTACTCTACCAAGGGGGAATTAATCGCAACGATCATTTACATGAACATTGCTGCCACTGTGTTCATGTGTGAGCAGTCCTTTTGGTACTATGGGAACATAAAGTTTTTTCCTTTATAATATGGCATCAGCACACGTCCTAATAAGATGGCATCAACCCACATCCTAATAAGTTAGACGGAACACTTTTTTCTTATAATGGCAATGGTGGGTAACTATTTCACTTAAAACTAATCTAATGGTTATAAAATATTAGCCTATTAAATAGATAGTCGGATGTTTTTTTTTATTTTTGAGAGATCTTCTAGCATTTATATCTTTTCTCTGATGAGCCCGTCAATTTCTTTTAATATATAATAGATAGACAATTAGTTGTTTTTATTTTTGAGTTATTTTCTAGCATTTTTATGTTTTTCTGGTGAGCCTGTCAATTCTTTTAATACATAATAGATTAGGCTGTTTTGGATCCTTCTAGAGAAAGCCTTACACAAATTATTTTATGGGCCATAAAAAACTAGAGCCCAAGATATACATGTGTAACCAATAAAAACACATCTTGAGTGGGAACTGGGCTTACCATGGAAGCAGGTCGATGCTCCGAGTAACATATGTGTTATGCCATGACTTACCAAATGTCCTAGTATTTTCTAGTTGCTCTTAGTATATCTTTCCTAGTTGGTATCTCAATTTCTAAGTTAAGCCCCAAAGCAAGGTCCATGTTATACTTGGATATTATGGATTAAAGGACGACCACTTCTAGATTAGGTAGTTCCTAGTACAGGATATGGATGTAATCAATATGATCACTGATACATTAGGATGTAATCAGTGTGATCAACAAAAGGATTTGGATGCAATTAACAACCAAATAAATTTGACCACAATTATTTTGTATATTATAGTAAAACTTAGTTGGGTTTAACTCCCATTAATACTTCTAGATAAGGATACGAATGTGGTCAAATGGAAATCATTTAATATTTCTATTTTTAGAAGTGTTAATAGTTCTATATATGGATGTGAATACTTACATC
>NC_041393.1:766406050-766412923 GCF_002162155.2 Triticum dicoccoides | reverse complement strand
GAAGAAATACATATCAGTGGTTGCAAAGAAGGATGTGGATGCACTCACATATGTATATTTGGACGATAGTTAATAGTATCCATAAAATAGCACTTTTTGTGAGTTATGTATGTTAATTTTTACTAAAGATTTACATGGTCTTTGTATAGTCAAATATCACTACCATACAACCCTTTTAATTCTATATAAGGGGAGTACATCTTCTCATATCCTACACCAATATGTGGTTAGCCAACAGTACTCCTAAATCTCTAGTTTTCTGTAGATCCTTGTGCTTCCTATTTGTAGTAGTTAGGTTCTTCCTCTTTGTCCACATTAGTATGCCGAGGAAAGAGCGTCGGTCAGGAGTGGCATACATCCATAATGACAAAGACCGTGATCTCACCTTCTACAAGCGACGTTCCGGTTTGTTCAAGAGGGTGACTGACATCTCTGCCCTCACTAGGGCTAGGGTTGCGGTCGTCCTAGAAACAAACAATGGAAAGATGCACTCATTTGGGACACCATTTGCCGATCCCATTGTTGATGCTTTCCTATTTGGAACTCCACCAGGAGTTCCCTCGGCCGATGAGGCAACCACTGCTAGGATTGGAAGCCTACAAAACGAGGTGGCTCAGTTGGACATGGAGAACATGACCGAGGAAGAAAAAAACAACCTTTCCATCCTTCGTATGAAAAATATCCAAGAAGAGAATCCAGGTATGGTGGCAAATCTCATCTTCACGAAGGAACAAGATCTCAGTCTTGAAGATCTGAACAAGCCCTTCAGTGAGCTCTCTCGGGTCCAAAAAGACTTTAGATTCCGGCTACCTCCACTACATGGTCGTGAAGACAATACCGGTGGCACATGTGTGGCACAAGATCTGCAACTACCAAGTGTTCTGCCGGTAGATCATTTGGGTACTACTCATTTACTTATGCAGTCATCGTGGGCTCACAATCTCTCACAACTCCAGCTACCTTCCGATCCAATACCATCACAACTAGAACAAACTTCGGCACCACTTTTTCCTATGCAGTTACCACAAATGTTCCATTCTGCACCACCGTCTTTAGCTCCACACTTGGCTTCCCATGTCCAACCCATACCAAATCAGGTACATGAGCAAACTCCACCAGAGGAGTTGCATGTTTAGAACTATGGAAGTCCTTGCAACATAGTGCAACCGCAACAAAATGATGCAAATCATGACTCAACATCTGGGCAGAATTTGGAGGACTCTCCACTATTGGGGTACTCGACTGGCAATGCTTTTTCTATTGATGACCCATTTAACAATGAACAATGGGGTTATGCTCTATCAGATCAGTCGTGCTACAATAGTTTCCTATGGATGGATGCTTCCTTAGGTTCTAGCGGTACAGATCTAGGGCAGTCTTCCATGGTAAATGGTGGATGGGTTGATGTGCCGCCCTCTTCCACTGGACAAGATATTGATATTCTTACAGACTATGGAGATCTGTTGTAGATGCTAGTTAGCGCTTCCATGTAAGAGCTATATTGAAATAAAATATATTTATTTCCAAATTCATTATCCTTTGGACTACTATCTTAATTAGGATCTTTGGGAAAAATATGCATGCTCAGTGTTCCAGGTCTTGGTCCATGTCTCCATGATGTTTTTTCATTAGTACGTACAATTTCGTTGTTGTTGTTTAGATAATTGTCATCTTAAGAATGAAGGAAGTGGAACATGTATTTACAACAATGCACCTCTTAGAATATTGTGAGGCAAACATTAGCGTGTCAACTAAAAATAGAAGCCATGCTCATTAAATAATTAAATTAAAAGATAGCACAAGTCCAAACTTCAACTCAAGAGACTAGAATCCATTACTTTTTCTGGTTGCATAACACAACCAAGAACAACAACTGCATCTCATATATGAATTAATGAATATGAAAAATCAAGGTTTTCTTAGATGACCGCCCTTTTAGCTAATGCGGAGGAGAATGGAGACATTTCCGGTATAAAGGTTTGCAGAGATGCCCCATCAATTTCTAATCTCCTCTTTGCTGATGACTCTTTGATCCTTATGCGAGCCAATCCCATGAGTGTGGAGGCGCTGAAATCACTCTTGGATTCGTATTGTGCCGCCTCAGGGCAAATGGTTGGTGTTGAAAAATCCAGTATATTCTTTAGTCCCAGTACTAAAGTGGAAGATAAGGCACAAATATGTACAATTCTAAATATTATGACTGAAGCCCTCAATGACAAATACCTGGGTTTGCCGGCAAATGTGGGCAAGGACAAAAGTGATTGTTTCCAGTTCCTGATCGATCGAATTATTATGAAAATTAGTGGATGAAAGGAAAAATTGTTACCCTCTGGAGGGAATGAAATTTTGCTCAAATCTATTGTACAAGCCATCCCCACCTATGCCATGTCCGTCTTTAAAATTCCTATTTTTTTGCAAAGCAATTATTGACGCGATGTCGCAATTTTGGTGGGGTGACGAGGACAATCAGAAGAGGATGCATTGGATTGCATGGTGAAAAATGCGTGTTCCAAAAGATCAAGGAGGTATGGGCTTCCGAGATATACACTGTTTCGACCTGGTGTTATTAGCTAAACAAGCGTGGCGTCTTCTTGATAATCCTGAATCTTTATGTGCAACCATCTTGAAAGCTAAATATTTCCCTGAGGAAGATTTAGCTATATTCAGAGATGACAAAGGAAAATTCATTGTTGGCGGAAATTGGAAGATCGATTGGTGTGCTGATGTACTAACAGCAGAAGCGATGGCTCTGAGGTTTGTTTTAATTCTTGCACAAAAGACAGGATGCAATCGTCTTATTATTAACTCTGATAATATGGAAGTCATTGACATAATGAAAAATGGAGGACAATCGGCGGGAGTTGCGGCGGCAGTCTTCGAGGATTGCTACTTCATGGCATGTGATTTTCCGTTGACTAGATTTGAACATTGTAATAGTGTAGCTAATAAGGTTGCTCATGAACTTGCTAGGCTAGTGAAAGTTTCTGTAACTAGAGATTGGTTTGATGAGCCTATGGAGAATATTGTAGCTCTTTTTATAGACGATGTAACCATCATTTCCAATTAATAAAGTACATATTTTCTTTCAAAAAAAACATTGGGTCATGTGCAATCTTACTCTTGGCTGGACCCCGTCTCTTCCTCCGAAAATATTGTAATCAACCAAAACAAAGCAACAAATTCAATATCTGTTTGCATATGCTACAGGAGATTACAGATAATCTGAGGTATGGAACGTCCTTTTATGAGAATGACCAAAAATTTCCTTACTTTATAGGTAATAGTAATATATATAGTCCTTTGGACTACCACTTCATACCGAGAGCCTGGAGGCTTTACTTGCTCATTCTCCAAACCGCCGTTGTTGACCAAAGTGAGCTTTGGATGCTGAAACGCCGTCATCTCCCCATCTTGATCTTGGCAGACTCGAGGGAACTCACTGGTGTCCATCCCTTCCTCTGGAAAATTAGTTAGGAAACAAAGTCAGAGTACTCATTGTTATGACCATAAACCTCAATCGCACAATAATTTTTATTACTAAATTTTAACTAGTGATGTAGAAATAAGTAGCACTAGTAGTTACTAGTCAGTTCGACAATGACAGAAACAAAACCTCTCGCAACGACATGCCAAAGACAGATCGCGTAATGCTGACTCAGACAAAAATAGACAATCTGGCATGCAGTACACACGTCCTGCGTCTACTCGCTTAATTTAAAAAGCACAACAGGGAGTTTCAGCAAACTTTATACTATCCAAAAAGAGAGAACAGCAAAAATGAATATCTTAGGAAACAACCAGACGAACACACATCAGCGCTAGAAATCAGAGAAAACGGTATGATATTTTCTTCTTTGTTATTCTTCTGTAGAATCGACAATCTCCTTCTCTTTTTCTGTGTGCAGGAATCACTTCTCGCTAAAAGTTACTATCATAAATAAATAAAATCGACCAAAGATAACTGGAAAAACAAAATAGCATGAAAAAACCTCAAGAAATCCTTGCATAATAAATAAATTTTTAGTTGACGCTACAATACCAATGAGCACTAGGACAAAAAAGAAACGTAAGCAAACTGTCTGTAATTTGTCAGGCAGTTCGACAAGGTACTCTGAACACTGAAGCTAGCTTGGAAAAGGCAGAATGAAGTGCCTAAAATGCAGCAATGCGAGATTCCATGAAGTTTCTCACCAGTGGTTCAAAATCATTATCGTTGTTTCCGAGCAAAGCGAGACTTTTTTTATGTTGAAGCGTCAATGACGTCTTCTCCCCGATCTCGGTCTTGACAGGCTGCGGAGAATCACCTCCTTCTCTCTGGAAATAATGCGACAGAGTAATCGTCACACGAGTAAAGATCAACAGATCAACAATTCATATTGTCACCGAATCTCATGTATTAGAGCAACTCTAGCAGCACACGAGTAAAGATCAATCAGATCAACAATTCATATTGTCACCGAATCTCATGTATTAGAGCAACTCTAGCAGACCCTGCAAAAGGTCCCGACCCACAAAATAACCGCAAAAATGTAGGCCGGCGATGAAAATTCCGCCTGAACAGACCCCGCAAACGCGGCCGGCCCGCAAAAAATTTGAGGGGCGCGGCAAAAACTCGGCCTCAACCCACGTATTTGTGGGTCCCCCCGGCCCATCGGTGCCCTGCATATAGCGGGAGCGGTTGGTGGTGGTGGTGGTGGTGGGGGGGGACATTTCAGCCCGCGCTTTTCCCCACCAAACCACCTCCCCTCTCCTCCTTGCCCCGCTGCCGCCCAAGATTCCGGCAAAAGTGGCCGGCCGGAGCACGCTGAAAGGCCTCCACACGAACGAGGTTGCCCTCCGCCGCCCCTCCCTCTCATCCTGCGTTGGCGGGCCGGGACCTTACGGATCTGCGGCGCTTCATCGCGGGCGGTCGGGTTTGGCTTTCCCGGCCGCTGGCGGCTGCGCCAAGCTATGGAATGGTCGGGGAGCACCTCGCGCAGCCCCGGCAAAGGCTCATCGCCGCATGCAGGTGCGGGTTCGTCCGCTCGCCGCAGCCGACAGTTTGCCCGCATGGATTCGGCCGGCCGGCCGCCGGGCTCAGCCCTCGCGCAGAGGATCTGTGACTCGCTGATGCCGCTCATACAGTGCGACAACTGCCCGCGGACAGTGCCGAGGCTGACTTCGGGCACGCCGAAGCACCCCGGATACGTGTTCTTCAAATGCGAAAACGACGGGGTACGTGTTGTTTTACATTCGGCTCATTTCGATAGCTAATTATGTTTGCTCATTTCAAACATCATCATGCATGTAGGAAGATGGATGCTCATTTTGGTTTTGGGAAGGCGAATATATTAAAGAAAACTGATAGACGTTCGTGCACTCCTTAGTACAATCGAAGGTAATGAAGCGCATGCATGTGCAACTAGAGGGGACGCAACATCTACTTCTTTAGAACCAAAGAAGAATAACGAAGAATGCAACATCAAGGATCCGCAAATCATGGAGAAGATATTGCTACAACTAGTAGGAGCAGTTATGGAAGTTGGAAATCTTCTAAAATGCATACTTGTGGTTCTTGTTTTTTTGGTCTTGCTTTTCTAGCAAAGATTTGGTGATGTTCTATGTATCCAATGTGGTTGAAAATGCAAAAAATTGCAAATTGAGGTGCAAATTTATATTTTGCGGGCTGGGTGGAGGACGGCCGCAGAGGCAGACCCCACAAATCCGACTCATAAAATAGGATGTGGGTCGGCTTTGCGGGGTCTGCCTCTGCAGCTTTTTGCTGTGGATTGCAAAACAGCTTTTCTGTGAACTGCAAACGGAAAATACGGGTCGGCGGGATGCGGGGTCTGCTAAAGATGCTCTTAGCGATAAGGTGGTAGTTCCTAGTCAGTACATGGAACGCGTTGCCAACAGGACAAGTAAAAACGAGTCCAATAAACCAATGGTTCAGGCAACGATCGTACACACATACAGTTACAGAGATGTTCTCAAGAAACCTACCATAAGGTGATGTTCGATCCATCAATCAGAAAATTGAAAACAACCACACGGACCGGCGCATGTACATCAATAGGAGTAGATGTACAGATACGTATGCATAAATAAACGAATGAATGAAAGGAGTTGGAGAGGGGACATGCTTTGAAGGGCCGCTACTTCCCCGACACTGACTTCATGCACGCTACCATACCCAAGTCGGCTTTAGCCACTTGGCGGGGTACCATATCTATGTATCCTATTTTTCGGCCACAATATATGACCATTGAGCGTGTGTCTGAGCTAATAGATCCATCTAACTGGTCGTGGAGACAAGAGCTTGTTCGGCATACTTTCATTGCTCCTGATGCTGAAGCAATATTGAACATCCCTATTCGGCAAGGAGGAGGAGATGATTTTCTTGCATGGGCATTCGGGAAACTATACTGTGAAGACGGCGTACCGTGCTCTCGTGACTCAGAAAGAGCGTGTTGATCTAGAGGAAGGGACGGCTATCGGAACCTCAGAGGATGATACACAGTTGTGGAAATCCCTATGAAAATTGAATGTCATTCCAAAGGTTAGTGTGTTCTGGTGGAGGGTTCTTCGTGGAATTCTCCCAGATGAAGTCACTCTCAACTATCAACATATTGCAGAGATTCGTCGATGCAAAGTTTGTTTGGCTATGGACGAAAATCTGGAGCATACACTCATACATTGTTCACATGCAAAATGCTTCTGGGAAGAAGCATGTGCTTGGTTTGGCCTCAGATTGCCTCGTCTTCATCCAGACTCATGGGCACGGGATATCACATGCGATCCTCGGTTTACAGACGATGACCGCGCCAAGATCACCACGATAATGTGGTCTATATGGTACTCCCGGAATCGGATCAAGCACGACGAAGAGGGGAG
>NC_041393.1:766250607-766254396 GCF_002162155.2 Triticum dicoccoides | reverse complement strand
GTGCCTCAATTATTAGTCACACATGCTTTTTATATACCTGTGCTATCTGTTTTACTTTTTTTTAGCATGTGCGATGGACCAATTGCAGTTTGCTTGTTTCCTTTTATCAGCTGTATTATTGCTTTGTCAAACACCTGTTTTATAAATGTTACAGTTTATTGTGATATCAGTTTTTCAAAGTCATCTAATGGTTTCATTCGCTTTGCTTTTTTTTCCTATGTGTCAGGGAGACAATGCCGAGGAAGCGTAAAGGAGATGGTGATGGAATCGATGAGGTTCCTTCGAAAAAGGCGAAACGCCCTCCTCCGTGGAACAGAGCCTCACCCAGTTCGCTTCTTCTAGCATGCAAGGACATGAATGATGACAGGAAGGGTGCCATTGATGATATGGATTTAACTAGCCTTCAGAATATCCAATGTGACCATCTATTCAACAATCTCAGTGTGTGGCTTGCTGATCTCTACAACCCCAATTCGCGTGAGGTGGTCGTACCAGGCCGATGCAGGCTTCCGGTCAATGAGGAATACGTGCATCCTGTTATGGGCGTGCCGCGTGGAGGGAATGATGTCCCTTACAACCTCCCATCTGAAGCTGATATTGAGTTAGGGCTTGAGTTGTTTGGTGAGCTCGGATATGCCCCTAAAATGACTGATCTTGTTGATCTCATAAAGGGTTCTGAAAATTCTGATGATACTTTCAAGCATATGTGGCTTCTGCTTGCGGGGAATACAGTCATTGCCCCGACCACCTCCAACAAAGTTAGCCCCCGATGGTATGCTGTGCTGGTAAGTTTTTTTGTAAATATGTCATTTTCTTTCTTGTGTGCCTGATAACTTTACTATACGTCAGTGTGGTAACTTTCATATTTTTTGTGGTGCATTCGGTGAACTTCAGTTTCTTTTTGTTTTTTAACTTGCAGCGTGACATCAATGGTGTTAAAAATCTCAATTGGTCCAAATTTATTGCTGGTGAACTACACAAGGCGCTATTGAAACGCAAGCCTACCGGGGGTTGCCTTCTCTTCTACAATGTAAGTGACGATGCTTTCCTCTTACCTTCTCTTTTGTCATTTGTCATTTCTTTGTCATTTTGTGTCTGATTTTTGTTTGTGTTTACCATGAAGCTTGTGTTTTTCTTATCAGCTATTGTACATTCATGCGATTGATCTTTCTGGACTTGGCATCGTATTGCCTGATGGTCCTTTTCCCATCAATGTATGGACAAAGAAGCTGATAACTCTTGTCCTCAACAAGGATGTTCAGGCTGACAAAGTTTCTTTCAGGAAACTACCGGTAATTTATATCTATGTTTTTCAGTTCACAGTCTGCTTTGCAACTGCATTTTATTTTCATTGTTTTTTGTTGTTACTTATCTGTCATGTCGCTACATTTTTTTCCAGTTGAAGCCTGAGTTTGGCATGAATTTCTGTCTGTTTGGTGGTCTAGAAGGTCTTGACAAGTTTATGCGTGTTCATACTGCCCCAAGCTGCAGTCAAGAGGTGAGCATGTAACCTAGTTTCTAGATTTTTTTTGCTATTTTATGTTCTTTCATTGGCTGATAACTTATTTTTTGCACTCATTGTGGTGATCCTCTTTTGATGCAAACTTGACACTCTTTACTAATTTGGATGATTTCCAATGTGGCATATCCTCTATAGAAGATAATAATTATGATTCAACCATGTGATAATTCTTAGTGCAATGCCTTGATAACTTTGTATCACTCATGTGATAACTTGATATCATGATAACTTTGGTTGCATTTATTATGGTGATTCTTAGATAACTTAAGTTTTTTTGCTGATATCTAACTGTGCTGTTTTAGCTTTCTCATATATTGATATTCATTTTCATGGTGACTGAATGTTTGCTAAATCATGAATACATTCATTTGTTTACTGCAACGACACCACACATTTGTTTACTGAATGTTCTTTTTGTGTGTGCTTTTTTTGTTAATTCATGATAACTTTTGTTGCATTTTGGTGATAACTTACTAGTTATTTCTATTTTTTTTGCATTTTTTTTATGTTGAACAGAAATTTGCCAAATCAACTCAGATAGTCGCTCGGTTCACGTCCGCCATGGCTGGCATCCTAGGCAATCTTGTGGAATCATTCACCGCTTTAGATGATGAGGGCCATTCAGATGCATCCCGTCAGCTAGACGCTGGATTGAACGTTATCTCCTCTGCCGCCCGTACGACGTCAAGGACTACGCGGTCATCACAAGGCAGGCGGCCAGAAAGTGCTGGAAAGAATGTTGCTAAAGATTCTGACAGTGATGACGAGTATCACAGAGGCAATGATTCTGATTCTGACGCTGACTCCGATGATGATGATGACTATTGAGTTGTTCGCCGTCGCCGTAAAGATTCTTTTGTTGCTTCAGGCAGTGGTACCGTGGATGTAGACATGGGCAGCGGTCCAGCTGATGATGACACCACACATCTTGATGGTGCAACTGTCAAAGCTCATGATGGCACAGGACAAGATGTTGAAGACACTCCTATCCGCCCTGTCGATGATAACCTCATTGAGTCTCAGATCTTACTCACTGGAACATCTCATGCAGCATCCGTCGAATCAGGTGATGGACGGCTTAGCCAGCAAGGTCTGACAGACACGCAAGCTGAGGCGGCCACTGACTCTTCTGTCAAGCGGTGCGGTGCTCAGCTTCTGAAAAATTTGGCTTACCAGAGGCGCAAGAAACTGAGGCTACCATCACCCTCCCGTTCAGCTTCACCAACTGTGCCATCACCCCCCGTCCAACTTCACCAGTTGTGCCTGCCAGCCCATCGCAAAGGCCGTCTTCACCAATTGCACTGTCAGCATCTGAGATTCATGTAGCTGTGAAGAAAGTTGTGGTCCAGGAGCTTGGTATACGTGTGGCTGAAAAGGGAACCGGTGTCTCTGTCCCACTGTCCACCGTGCGAAAGGAGGCCCCACGCAGGTGATTTATTATTTCCATGGTCCTTTTTATCAATTATGTGCCTGAAACAACATGGTAAATACAGTTGTTTGAGTAAGGTAGTTTGGGTAATTTCATGCTGGTGATCAACTTGCTCATTTTTCATCTGCAGGGCCACCGGCAAACAATCTGTTGCTGCTAAGGATTCTGGGATTGCACCAGTGAAAAGGTATTCACATTGTTACTTTCGTTTATGTTCAGCAATTATTTTGTTCTTGTTGTCTGATAACTTATTTTGATGAACATTGATAACTCAACTTTGCCCCCCTGGTAATTTAGAGTTACCAATCTTGATAGTTGTATGTGCTTATAATATTTGGTTATTTTTTTGATTCAGTGCACCTATGAAACAAGTTGCTGCTGCTAAGGGTTCACCAAGTGTACCAGGAAAAAGGTGTTCACATACCTTTATAGTTTGCATTTATTCAAAACTAATTGTTGGTTTTTTTGTTCATATCATTTGATAACTTTATATTTCTAGTTCTTGATAACTCCGTAATTTTTTCCCTGGATGCTACTTAATACCTCAAGTATGTGACATCTTTTTTTTGATTGAAACATGTGGTAACTTAGGTTTAACAACATGTGTAATCATACTACTACCGTTGTGTACCGATTTTTTCAGTCATTCAAAAGATAAAACTGCTGTGAAAAAGGTGAAATTCGCCAAGACCAGATCCTCTCCACGACTAAGGGCAACATTGTCGCAGACAACGTCATCGGAGACAACAGAAGTTATCCATCTTGATGAATCTCCCATGGCGACATCTCCGTCTGAAAAAGCAGCAGCATCTAGCAAGGCCGCATCTGATGCTGTTGC
>NC_041393.1:766220783-766243700 GCF_002162155.2 Triticum dicoccoides | reverse complement strand
GTGTTTAAACATAAGTTCACGGCATTTTAAAAAACAATTCATATAATGTTAAAATTTGTTTGTGTAATCTTCAGAAAATGTTTCATACCATTCAAAAAGGTTCATGAATTTGAAGAAATTTCAATAGCACTTTAAAACTGTTTGCACGACTAAAAATGATATTCATGGCATTTATGAAAAATGGTCATTGTGTGTTTAAGAAAATTTCATATTGTATTCTGAAGATGTTTAATGTACATTTGTCAAACATTCAATGTATATTTAAAAAAATATTCAAATTGTATTTGGAAAATGTTTAACATGTATCCAAATATGTTCAACATGTATATGAAATTTGTCAACATGTATTTAAAAAATGCAAAAAAAGGAAAGGAATGAAAAACATAAAATTCAATAAATAGAGTGATGAAAACCAATAGAGAAGACATGCAGGAAGTAAAAATGAAGTATACAAAAAAAACACCAAAAAAAGGAAAAAATCACTCGGAAGCTTGTATAACAAGTTTGTTTTTGAGAAACTGGTTCTAAAGCAAGTCTGTGCCACTCAATACAACCTTTCCAAATCTAGACCATTGGGTCCACCCACTAAGGTGGGCTCAGAGGCGAGCTTGGGTTATATCTCGCTGGGCTTTTTTCGGTTGTACAGATCTATTTTTGAGCTGTTTACTTTTTCCTTTGTCCCATAGCATAGGACATTTTTGTCAAAAACACGTTGATTATATATTATTTGACGGAGGGAGTAGAAAGCTACCTAAAAGTTCACCTACGAATGCTGACAAATTTTACTCATTTTCACCATATTTTCAAGAATTTTAATAAATGCTTCCAAGTTTCAAAAATAATTCATGGATTTTAAATATGTTTGCAACTTTATAAAAAATATTCTGTATTTAAAATAAATGTTTAGGATATTTAAAAATGCTCATCAAGTTATAAATATTCCCCTATTAAAAATAATTCATGAAATTTTACATTTTCTCAAACTAAAGAAAAATCATGCTTTCAAAAAATAATATTAGCAAATTAAAAAACGTTCGTGAATTTGTGAAACAAACACTACCTGAATGGTCCAGCATGCATGCCTCTTCGGTGAGTTCCAATAGACCAAGATTGTTCCAAACCTCCTTTGCAATATTACATTCAAATAGCACATGCTTTATATCTTCATAATACCCCGAGCATGTTGTACACAAATAGTTATTCGTTACAATATTCTCGTATGCTATGTATGTCATTTGGAGAAGCTTAAAAACATATTATACAATGGATTAGCTCTTAGCCTAACAAGCAAGGTTTACATGCTCTTAAATTAATGCAATGGTTAAAACTAAACTGAAAATATGTAGCTAAGAGATGACATGTAGTACAATGGATGGAATTGTCTTATCTTCTTTACTGAGAGACCATCTCTTAGGTAAGAGATGGGAAGCGTTTTTTTCCTCCATTCGCCCTTTTCTAACTCAGCAGTGATCTTAGGTGACATTGTGAAGATAGCACCATTGTACACGCTCTAACGTAGCTAGCTCTGTACGAGTGTGTCATGTGGGAGGGCTGATGCAAGATGCACCGATGATGGCCCATGTGACTCAAAATGACAACAGATGTATCATTGGTATTGCCAACGATATCTGTCATTGTTGGCACCGACATGTCGGAGTACTACTGGTGAAATATTATATTTTAGGGTTATATTTTTGAAATTTATGTAATAAAAATAATATTTAAAATATACATCCCAATGACAGGGAGTATCTTGCTTGTGCCCGTCTAGTGGCCCCACAACCACCCGAAAACAGAAGGGGGTACCTCGCTTTTGTACACCGCCTAACCAAAGAGCGCCATCAAGTATTAATGATCCATATAGAAAGGCATCCATTTATTCGTGTTAGACGAGCCCGGATTAATGTGTGATAGGTCGTGCATGGAGCCATCCACCCTATATGGACAAGAAATCATGGAACACCTTGCTTTCTGTCTAGTTGTCCAACCAAACTACACCATCAAGTGTTAATGAGCCCTAGAGAAAAACATCGATATATGTGTGCAAGTCACCATTTTAGCATGGATTAATGTGCATGCGGCTCCGTATCAGGAGCTGCCCACCTCATGTTTTCGGACAACCTACTCGAAAAGTGGAAGTATTAAAGAGCCAAAAATAAAGACATCGATTTATTTGTGCTAGTCACCGTTTCAGTTTGGATTAATGCACATATTACCAGCAGCCATCCGCCTTGAATCGGCAGGGAACTAGGGGGTACCTTGCTTATGTCTGCTGGTCTGGCCGAATAGTACCATCAATCATTTGTTGTAGAGAGAGACACCAATTTATTCGTGCTAGACACTAGACAGATGGATACAGGCCAAGAGTCATCCCCTCAAAATTGAAAAGGAGTACATTACTTCTGTGTGGCTATCCAACCGAATAGTACCATGCATTATTAATGAGCCTTGGAGAAATATAACGATTTATTCGTGCTTGTCACCATTTTAGCTCTACGTAATGGGAGCCGCCCATTACTAATTGGTAGGAAGAACCTCGCTTCTGTCCAGCTACCCAGCTGAAAAGTGTCATCAAGTAATAGTGAGCGATAGAGAAAGCCATCAATTTATCCATGCTATTCACAATTTTAGCCTGAACATCGAACGAGTAGGAACCAAGTTTTACCTTGTGTCTGGTTATCTAGGAGAACAATATTGTCGAGTATTAAAAAGCCCTAGAAAACATCAATTTATTCATGCCAGTTGATATGTCCTATACGTATCAAGAAATTTTTATTGTTTCAGGCTATACTTATATAATAATGGCATAGTATTAGCATCAACTTTTATAGTTTTTCTTTTTTAACCTATTAATTCGGTGCAAAGTGCCAGTTGTTGTTTTTTTGGATTTTCTAAAAAAAGAATCAACTTTTAGGGACCAAAAAACTAGAAAAAAATACTAAGTTTTTTGAAGAAATGAAGCCGGAGGGACCTAGACCCACCTGGTCCTCCCTAGGCCACATGCCACAGGAGGTTGCCTCCATCGCATCTTTCTTCCGTTGGCTTTATATACTCCCAAAAACCTCAGAAATATTAACAGATGATTTTTGCGCCGCCCACCTCTCTGCTCCGGGGAGATCCAATCTGGAGGCTTTTTCAGGTACACTACCAAGGGGGAATTAATCACAATTAAAGATTATTTACATGAACATTGATGCCACTGTGTTCATGTGTGAGTAGTCCTTTTTGTACTATGGGAACATAACATTTCTTTTTAATTATAATATGGCATCAGCCCACGTCCTAATAAGTTAGACGAAATACCTTTTTGTTATAATGGCAATGGTGGGTAATTGTTTCACTTAAAACTAGTCTAATGGTTATACAATATTAATCTATTAAAAAGACAGTCGGATGTTTTTGATTTTTGAGAGATCTTCTAGCATTTTTATCCTTTTTCTGGTGAGCCTGGCAATTGCTTTTAATATATAATAGATAGACAGTTAGTTGTTTCTATTTTGAGTTATTTTCTAGCATTTTTATCTTTTTCTGGTGAGCCCGTCAATTACTTTTAATACATAATAGATTAGGTTGTGTTGGATCCTTCCAGAAAAAGCCTTACACATATTATTTTATGGGCCATAAAAAATTAGGGCCCAAGATATACATGTGTAACCGATAAAAACACATCTTCCGCGGGAATTGAGCTTACCAAGGAGGCAGGTCGATGCTCCGAGTAACATATGTGTTATACCATGACTTACCAAATGTCCTAGTATTTTCTAGTTGCTCTTAGTGTATCTTTCCTAGTTGGAATCTCAATTTCTATGTTAAGCCCCAAAGCAAGGACCATGTTATACTTGGATATTATGGATTAAAGGATGACCATTTCTAGATTAGGTAGTTCCTAGTACAGGATATGGATGTAATCAATATGATCACTAATACATTAGGATGTAATCAATGTGATCAACAAAGGATTTGGACGCAATTAACAACCAAATAAATTTGACCACAATTATTTTTGTATATTAGAGTAAAACTTAGTTGGGTTTAACTCCCATTAATACTTCTAGATAAGGATATGGATGTGGTCAAATGGCAATAATTTAATATTTCTCTTTTTAGAAGTGTTAATACTTACATCAGAAGAAATACATATCAGTGGTTGCAAAGAAGGATGTGGATGCACTCACGTATGTATATTTGGATGATAGTTAATAGTATCCATAAATAGCACCTTTAATGTTAATTTTTACTAAAGATTTACATGGTCTTTGTATAGTCAAATAGCACTACCATACAACCCTTTTAATTCTATATAAGGGAGTACATCTTCTCATATCCTACACCAATATGTGGTTAGCAAACAATACCCCTAAATCTCTAGTTTTCTGTAGATCCTTGTGCTTCCTATTTGTAGTAGTTAGTTTCTTCCTCTTTGTCCACATTAGTATGCCGAGGAAAGAGCGGCGGTCAGGTGTGGCATACATCCACAATGACAAAGACCGTGATCTAACCTTCTACAAGCGACGTTCCGGTTTGTTCAAGAGGGCGACTGACATCTCTGCCCTCACTAGGGCTAGGGTTGCGGTCGTCCTAGAAACAAACAATGGAAAGATGCACTCATTTGGGACGCCATTGGCCGATCCCATTGTTGATGCTTTCCTATTTGGAGCTCCACCAGTAGTTCCCTCCGCCGAGGAGGCAACCACTGCTAGGATTGGAAGCCTACAGAACGAGGTGGCTCGGTTGGACATGGAGAACATGACCGAGGAAGACAAAAACCAACTTTCCATCCTTCGTATGAAAAATATACAAGAAGGGAATCCAGGTATGGTGGCAAATCTTATCTTCACGAAGGAAAAAGATCTCAGTCTTGAAGATCTGAACAAGCTCTTCAGTGAGCTCTCTCGGGTCCAAAAAGATATTAGATTCCGGCTACCTCCATTGCATGGTCGTGAAGACAAGACCGGTGACACATCTGTGGCAGAAGATCGGCAACTACCAAGTGTTCTGTCGGCGGATCATTTGAGTACTACTCATTCACTTATGCAGTCACCATGGCCTCACAATCTCTCACAACACCAGCTACCTTTAGATCCACCACCATCACAACCAGAACAAACTTCGGGACCACTTTTTCCTATGCAGGTACCAATTTTCCATTCTGCACCACCATCTTTAGCTCCACCCTTGGCTTCCCATGTCCAACCCATACCAAATCAGGTACATGAGCAAACTCCACCAGAGGAGTTGCATGTTCAGAACTATGAAAGTACTTGCAACGTAGTTCAACCACAACAAAATGACGCAAACCATGACTCAACATCCGGGCATAATTTGGAGGCCTCTCCACTATTGGGGTACTCGAGTGGCAATGCCTTTTCTATTGATGACCCATTTAACACTGAAGAATGGGGTTTTCCTCTATCGGATCAGTCGTACTACAATAGTTTCCTAGGGATGGATGCTTACTTAGGCTCTAGCGGTACGGATCTAGGGCAGTCTTCCATGGTAAATGGTGGATGGGTTGATGTGCCACCCTCTTCCACTGGACAATATATTGATATTCTTACAAACTATGGAGAGCTTTTGTAGTTGCTAGTTAGCGCTTCCATGTAAGAGCTATATTGAAATAAAATATATTTATTTCCAAATTCATTATCCTTTGGACTACTATCTTAATTAGGATGTTTGGGAAAAATATGCATGCTCAGTGTTCCAGGTCTTGGTCCATGATGGTTTTTCATCAGTACCTACAATTTTGTTGTTGTAGATCATTGTCATCTGAGGAATGATGGAAGTGGAACATGTATTTACCACAATGCACCTCTTAGAATATTGTGAGGCAAACATTAGCTTGTCAACTAAAAATAGAAGCCATGCTCATTAAACAATTAAATTAAAAGATAGCACAAGTCCAAACTTCAACTGAAGAGACTAGAATCCATTACTTTTTCTGGTTGCATAACACTACCAAGAACAACAACTGTGTCTCATATATGAATTAATGAATATGAGAAATCAAGGTTTTCTTAATAGACGTGAATATGCCTTATCAAGAAATTAGAGCCATATTAGACATGTGAAGAGATGGTGGCCACATGTGATCCATTGATACCACATATGCCCATTAACAACATTGAAAAGTACCGTGGATCTAGAGCTCTCCATGAAGATATTGTAAATTGGCTTAATTTTAAAGTATGCCATTAATCATCGCAATACAACAAACTTACAAGGACATAACGACCATCTCATAGAAGACATCAGTTAATCAACACAAGTAGCCACTTTTGTAGAAGAACAACCTAAATCTAGAACTCACATATAACTTACCATAAACACAATTCTTTTTGGTGGATGGCATGCATGAGCTTTGGTAAATAACTAATCTAAGAATAGTAATGGTGACAAGATATATTGTCATTAGTTAAAACAACATGTATATGGCTAAGAACATAAAAAAGAAACACCTAATCTCGGACTTTCACATGTCATAATTTTAATGATCAAGTATTAATTTTTATGATGCAACATGACCTTCATATTCAACATAACACCAAGCTTGGAGAGATAATGTTTAGACTAGATGCACATCGTACTTAAGAAGACATACACCCATGGTGCCAACGTATAAAAGCACTTCAAATATTAAACTCACATCACACTTATTATAAACCTGGCTTAGACTGGATGGCATAATATCATGCACTACTAGAGAGTGGCCTGTGTAACCGACACTCCATCCATGACGAACTGGTAGGTAACACATCGTCAACCCGTCTTAATACTCATCAAATGCAGGTTTGCTATCACTAACGGGTGATTTTGCGGCGCTCAATGACTGGTAGAAATCACTAATTGTTTTGCGGTTGCCACTTTCAAAATACAAAGAATCCACCAGAACTAGATTTTCATTATTACAAAAAGAGAGGGGAAATCATAATTATATAAAGAGAGGGGAAATCTTAGTGGTACTTAGCGTGGTTGAATTACAAAGGGAAGTTTTCTACGAGCGAAAATAGTCTTGTACTACATATTTTATTTATTTTTATTTTCTTTGTGATACATATGTACAAGGAGGGAATAGAAAAAAAGGAAACACTAGCTAGCTAGTGTAATTATACAAATCTTTCCACTTAAGCCTCAAAATGTAGATAACTCTTATGTTGAGCTCTATGGAGCACAAGCTAGATCTCTGATTTGAAGTCCTAGAGGCATCTATATAGATATGGTTGTTGAGACTACTTGTCGTTTCCCCTGTCTATAACAGGGTGCAGCGACGGGGAACTGATCTCTGCATCAAGGAGCTCCTCCGGCATGATCGCCGGTCCGGCTGCCTCTGGTTGCCCCGACTAGGTCAACCTGTGTCCACAGTGGTGACGCCTGCTGTAGTCTTGCTCTCCCTCCCTCCGTCTCGCTGTTGCCCGTGACCTCCAATGAAAGACGTCAGGTCACCACACCACCAAGATCCGGATCGCAACCACAGTATGGCCAGCTGTTTTGGTTCATGTCGATTCCGCCAAAGCCGTCCCATCTCCCTTACCTATCCTCCCGTAAGGCTACGTGCTTTTGTTCATGTCGATTCCACGGCCGTGGACAGGACCCACAAGATCAAATGAATCTGACTGTTCGCGGCTAAAGTCGTGCAGTTCTAGGACGATCAAACCCCTTTGATGCTCCAGTGTGTTCGGGTATAGACATTCTGTACTTCACATACGCCATCTCAGCTTATATATTGCTATCCCAAATTCACATATGCAGTATCACTTTGTTTAAGCATACAATTATGAATCAGTTTTGTTATTGTTGTAGATTAACCATTGTCATTGCCCATATTGAAGCTTTGATCTGAATTAACAGAAGTAAAAAGTTGTAGGTAAGATGCTCCGACTGTAGTTTATATAGTCATCAGTACCAGATGGGGTTCTATATGTACGCACATAATTATGGATATTTTCGTCGCGACATGAAACCTGGTAATTTGGTGGATTATCTCATGCCCCAATTAATGCCTATAATATGACAAAATTTACATAGAGTTATTTTCTTTCAGAAAATCTGTTGGTGTCGACTGAGGAATGGTATTGTATAAATTGTCAGACTTTGGGACGGCAAGAGAAGTATGTTCCGCTCCTCCTTACACGTATTATATTTCCAGCAGGGTGATTTTCTGTATTTTTTTTCTTTTTCTGAAAAGGAGGTTTGCCCCGGCCTCTGCATCAGAATGATGCATACGACCATATTATTGATAAACAAAAGGTCCAACATAAGTCTCGAGGTCTCAAACAAAATGAAAAAAATGCTCATAAAGAGCACTAAAGCAAAAACAGGGCAGCCACAACCGGCAGGCAAAACAAAAGATAGGAAACTAAATACCTATCCTATTACATGACCGCCATCCAAACCGGTTGAAGATAGCCCGAGCTACCGTCTTCCATCGGATAGATCCAGTAACCAAATGCTCCCTGGCCTCCGTCGAAGTGAATAGCGACCACATACGGATGAGTGTAGTGGCCCTGAAAACAACATGCAAGAAATGAATATTTGTTGTTTTGTTTAAAAACCAAGTCGTTTCTGCAGTTCCAAACTGCCGATAATAAAGCGGATACTCCTACAGGGATGTGCCTCGCTGTTGCTGCATCAATCCTATCTAGCCATGTCCCAAATAACGTGTTGATGGAATTGGGAGGAGTAATATTAAAAGCTATGTGGACCGACCTCCACAAAATTGTTGCCAAAGGGCAGTCAAGAAAGAGGTGTTTGATTGATTCATCACTATCACAAAAACTACATCTTTTAGATCCAGTCTAGTTGTGCTTCGCCAAATTGTCCTTAGTTAGGATGACTTGTTTGTGGACAAACCACATAAACACTTTGATTTTTAAAGGCACTTTGACTTTCCAAACATGTTTCAAACTAGGAATAACGCTAGTGTTGATAATATCCAAATACATGAATTTAACCGAAAACTTACCATTCTTAGCTAGTTTCCAGCGCAACTGATCTGGCTGTTGAGAAAGTTGGACATCCATCAATCTTCTCACAAGATGGAGCCAAGCTTCCCAACGGTTTCCCACTAGCGTCCTCCTGAATTGAATATTAAGAGGATTGGACTATAGTACTGTTGCAACGTAAGCGTCTCTCCGCTGAACAATATTATAGAGAGAAGGATATTGGATTGCAAGGGGTGTCTCCCCTAGCCAGGTATCCTCCTAGAATCTTGTGAAAGTACCATTTCCAACTATAAATTTTGTCCTGTTAAAGAAGACTGATTTCACTCTTGCCAGTCCCTTCCAAAAAGGCGAATCAGTCGGCCTTACCGTTACCTCGGACAAGGTTTTGGACTGAAGGTACTTATTACGAAGAATCTGGGCCCATGTTGCATCCGTCTCTACAGATAACTTATACAACCACTTGCTGAGAAGACATATGTTCTTCACCTCTAAATTTTCAATGCCTAGACCCCCTTGATCTTTCGGCCTACAAATGATATCCCACTTAGCGAGTTTGTATTTTCTTATTAATTCATCGGTCTGCCAGAAGAAGCGCGATCGATAGAAATCTAGCCTTTTTCGTACACCAACTGGTACTTCGAAAAAGGATAAGAGAAACATCGGCATACTTGTGTGAACCGAATTAATTAGAATCAATCGTCCTCCGTATGACATAAGCTTGCCCTTCCAGCAACTCAGTTTTCTTTCAAATCGATCTTCAATGCTCTTCCACTCCTTGTTTGAAAGCTTGCGATGGTGGATTGGTATACCCAAATACTGAAGGGTAAAGACCCCAATTCGCACCTGAACAATTCCTTGTAATCTTGTTGTTCTTCTTTAGCTCTTCGAAAGCAGAACAATTCACTTTTGTGGAAGTTAATCTTTAACCCCGATAATTGTTCGAACAAGCACAATACCAGCTTCATGTTTCTAGCTTTTGCCAAATCATGCTCCATAAAGATGATAGTATCATCCGCGTACTGTAGGATAGACACTCCTACGTCAACTAAATGCGGAACGAGGCCACCTACCTGGCAATCATCCTGAGCCCTTCCTATTAGGACTGTCAACATGTCAACGACTTTGTTGAACAAAATCAGAGACATCGGATCTCCTTGTCTCAGACCCTTGTGTGTCTGAAAATAATGACCTATGTCATCATTTACCATTCCAACACTCCCTTTTTGCGTGAAAGAATCTACCTGGTCTCTCCAGGCCTGATCGAATCCTTTCATACGCAAAGCCTGCTGAAAAAATGGCCATCTTACCTTGTCATACGCTTTCTCAAAATCCACTTTGAAAACCACCCCATCTAGTTTTTTCGTGTGGATTTCATGGAACATTTAATGCAGAACCACAACCCCTTCTAGGATGTTTCTGTCCGGCATGAAAGCAGTTTGACACGGCTGCACCACAGAATGCGCAATCTGCGTAAGCCTATTAGTCCCAACTTTGGTGAAGATTTTAAAGCTAACATTAAGAAGACAGATTGGCCTAAATTAGCTTGTAGTAACGTGCAGATGGCTACAAAATGGGAGTCACCCATTTCTAATTGGTAGGAAGAACCTCACTGTTGTCCAGCTGAAAAGTTTTATCAAGTAATAGTAAACGATAGAGAAAGCCATCAATTTATTCATGCTAGTCACAATTTTAGCCTGGACATCGAACCAGTAGGGACCAAGGAGTACCTTGTGTATGGTTATCTAGGAGAACAATATTGTGAGTATTAACAAGCCCTAGAAAAACATCAATTTATTCATGCCAGTTGATATGTACTATACGTATCAAGAAATTTTTATTGTTTCATGCTATACTTATATCATAATGGCATAGTATTAGCATCAACTTTTATAGTTTTTCTTGATTAACCAATTAATTCAGTGCAAAGTGCCAGTTGTTGTTTTTTTGGATTTTCAGAAAAATCAACTTTTTAGGGACCAAAAAATTAGGGAAAAAATACTAAGTTTCATGAAGAAAGGAAGCCGAAGGGACCTAGACCCATTCCCCCCCCCCTAGGCCACATGCCACAGGTCGGCACGAGCATCCAAGGGGGAGCATGGCCGCCATAGAGGTTGCCTCCATCGCATCTTTCTTCCGCTGCCTTTATATACTCCCCAAAACCTCAGAAATATTAACAAATGATTTTTGCTCCGCCCACCTCTCTGCTCTGGGAAGATCCAATCTGGAGGCTTTTTCAGGTACTCTACCAAGGGGGAATTAATCACAAAGATCATTTACATGAACATTGCTGCCACTGTGTTCATGTGTGAGCAGTCCTTTGGGTACTATGGGAACATAACATTTTTTTCCATTATAATATGGCATCAGCACACGTCCTAATAAGATGGCATCAGCCCACGTCCTAATAAGTTAGATGAAACACTTTTTTCTTATAATGGCAATGGTGGGTAATTATTTCACTTCAAAATAATATAATGGTTATAAAATATTAGCCTACTATTAAATAGACGATCGGATGTTTTTGATTTTTCAGAGATCTTCTAGCATTTTTATCTTTTTTCTGGTGAGCCCGTCAATTACTTTTAATATATAATAGATAGATAGTTAGTTGTTTTTTATTTTTGAGTTATTTTCTAGCATTTTTATCTTTTTCTGGTGAGCCCGTCAATTACTTTTAATACATAATAGATTAGGTTGTGTTGGATCCTTCCAGAAAAAGCCTTACACATATTATTTTATGGGCCACAAAAAACTAGGGCCCAAGATATACATGTGTAACCAATAAAAACACATCTTGAGCGGGAACTGGGCTTACCAAGGAGGCAGGTCGATGCTCCGAGTAACATATGTGTTATACCATGACTTACCAAATGTCCTAGTATTTTCTGGTTGCTCTTAGTATATCTTTCCTAGTTGGTATCTCAATTTCTAAGTTAAGCCCCAAAGCAAGGTCCATGTTATACTTGGATATTATGGATTAACGGACGACCACTTCTAGATTAGGTAGTTGCTAGTACAAGATATGGATGTAATCAATATGATCACTGATACATTAGGATGTAATCAATGTGATGAACAAAGGATTTGGACGCTATTAACAACCAAATAAATTTCACCACAATTATTTTGTATATTAGAGTAAAACTTAGTTGGGTTTAACTCCCGTTAACACTTCTAGATAAGGATATGGATGTGGTCAAATGGCAATCATTTAATATTTCTATTTTTAGAAGTTGTTAATAGTTCTATATATGGATGTGAATACTAACATCAGAAGAAATACATATCAGTGTTTGCAAAGAAGGATGTGGATGTTGAAATAGAGTTGTATAGGGATAGGACTAGTGTTTCAATTGTAAACCTCTCCTATCCTTTCTTCTGTCTAACTCCTCCTCTACCGACCTTCTCTATGTATCTCTCGATCAAACTCTTGATCGATCATCTTGTAAGCCACGACAACATCCATGTAAATACAAGTGTGGCCCGAGAAAAGGGTTTAACGCTTCCCACATTATCTTACATGGTATCAGAGCATCTTCTTCCTAGAACGAGAAGAGATCGCATCTAGCCTATCCAAACCTCGCCATGACGACCGCCTCCACCCAATCAAGCACCAAGAGTGCACTCACCGCCTCCCTCGCCTCCTCATCCACCTTTGCCCCTTCATCCAGCAGCGCCCAAGCCATGTCCCTTGGGGCACCACCACAGGAGAAGCTCACGAGGAACAATTTCCTCATGTGGAAAGCCATCGTGCTGCCGCAAATCAAGGGCGCACAGATGGCTCACCACCTCGATCCGACTAGCCAGGAGCCGCCGGAGACCCTCACCGTCACCAAGGACGGGAAGGAGGAGCAGATCGTCAACTTTGCACGCCACCTCTGGTACACTCAACAAAAGCAAGTTCAAGGTTTTCTGATGGGCTCTTTGTATCGCGCGATCCTTGCACAGGTGGTCACGTTGCAGACTCCAGCGGAGGTATGGGCCGCGATTCATGCCACTTTTCCTGCCCAAACTCAAGCCCAGGCCATTAATACCCGCATTGAATTGACGAATCTGAAAAAAGGAAACCTAAGCATGACAGAGTATCTTGCCAAAATTAAGATGCTCTCAGACGAGATCGCCTGCACAGGAGCAACGTTAGGCAATGCCGAGATTGTCTCCCATGTCCTCGCCGGCCTCGACCTCGACTACAACCCGGTCGTGTCGGCTCTTGCAGCACGGGTTGAGCCCGTGACTGTCCAGGAACTATTCACCCAACTGCTCAGCTTCGATGCACGTCTCAATCTGCTCCACGGATGAACATTCGTCAATCCTCCGCCAACGCTGCCTCACGGGGCCGAGGAACCAGTCGCGGGCGCGATCACCAGGGGCGTGGTCGTAGCAGTGGCAACAGCAGGCGTGGACGCGGCAACAGCCAAAGCACGCGCCCTGGCGGGGGCGGCTACACCAACAACAACATCTCCGTGCGATCTGGAGGGGGCGGCTACTCCAACACCAACGCCTCCTCTGGATCATCTTCTTCCAATCGCGTCGGTGTCAACTATGCAAGAAACCAGGGCATGAAGTCATGGATTGTTGGCACCGCTATGATGAGGATTATGTTCTTGATGCTCGCCATGTAGCTGCTGCAATCAGGGAACAAGGAGGTGGAGATGACACCATATGGTATGCGGATTCAGGAGCTACCGACCAAGTCACCAATGAACTTGAGAAGCTGTCCATGAGGGAGAAGTACTTCGGCAATGATCAAATTCACACAGCTAGCGGTGGAGGTATGGATATATGTCATATTGGTCAGGCATCTATTAACTCCCCTAATCTTAAACGTGATTTAATTCTTAAAGATGTCCTTCATGTTCCACAAGCCGACAAAAACCTTGCAAATATGTCTCATTTGACTCATGATAATAATGTCTTCTTTGAAACTCATCCTACGTATTTCTTTATAAAGGATCGGGCAACGAGGGAACTCATCCATCGCGGTAGATGCATTGGAGGCTTGTATCCCATTACATCCGGAGCACTTAAGCGAAAGCATCGTCGTCATCAAGTTTACTCCGCCGTCAAGCCCTCCTTGGCAAGATGGCATCAAAGATTAGGACATCCTTCGTCGATCATAGTCAAGCAAGTAGTGAATAAAGGCAATCTTCCATTGTCATCTAGTCAAAATATTGAGTCAGTTTGTGATGCTTGTCAATGTGCAAAGAGTCACCAACTCCCCTATCCTAGGTCAAATAGTGTGTCTCATGCTCCATTGGAACTTATTTTTAGTGATGTATGGGGTCATGCAAGAGATTCTTTTGGAAGAAGAAAATATTATGTTAGTTTCATCGATGATTTTAGCAAGTTCACTTGGATATACTTGCTTAAGTTTAAGTCTGAAGTTCTCTCTGTTTTTCAAGAATTTCAAAAACTTGTTGAACGTCAATTTGACAGGAAAATCGATCATTACAGTCCAAAGTGACTGGGGAGGAGAGTATGAAAAACTCAACTCTTTCTTTCGCAATATTGGTATTGCTCATCATGTCTCTTGCCCTCATGCTCATCAACAAAACGGCTCTGCTGAGCGTAAGCATCGTCATATTGTTGAGGTCGGTCTATCTCTTCTGGCTCATCCATCAATGCCACTCAAATATTGGGATGAAGCCTTTATTGCCGTCACTTATCTTATCAATCGTCTTCCTAGTAAAGTAATTGGTAATATTATTCCCTTGGAAAAATTGTTTCATCAAAAACCTGACTATAACTATCTCAAAATCTTTGGGTGTGCATGCTACCCCAATCTTCGTCCATACAACCGACACAAACTTGAATTCCGTTCCACTCAATGTGTTTTCCTTGGCTATAGTAATCTTCACAAAGGGTACAAGTGCCTTGAAGTTTCCACTGGACGCATATATATTTCTCGTGATGTTGTATTTGACGAAACAATATTTCCTTTTGCAAAGCTTCATCCAAATGCCGGAGCCCTACTTCGTGCAGAAATTGCACTTCTTTCTGACTATATTCCTAGTCTTGATCATGGGGGCGAGTTAAATAGTGCTGATCATATGACTAGTTCCAATGAAAAAGGAAATTTTAATTTTGGTGTTAAGTGTGCAGATTCAGACTGTCATTTTATGCAAGAGAATACAAACAAGGGCAGCAGATCCCAGGCTGATTCAGGTGGCAGCGAAGGTGCGCGATTCGAGGAGGATCCAGCCGACAGTGCGACAGGTGCGCGATCCCAGATGGATCCGAGCGCGCGGCATGCAGCAGCGGACGTGGTGGCCGACCGCCCCAACAGTGCGGGCCCCTCTACTCCAGCCAGCGTGGGCCAGCGCGCCTCGCCAATCGTCGCGCACCCGCAGGACGGGCCAGCGGCCGACTGAACGACCCACCTTGGGCCCAGCATAGACGGCGCGCCTCACTCGACCGTCCGGCTGGATAACGAAGGCGCCACGCGGTGCGCGCCTGCTGGCGCGGTAATCACGAGAGGGATTTCTGGCTCCCTGGTTCTCTCGGATCGGGAGCTGGGCGATGCAGGGGATCCGGCGGGATCTTCTGTGGCTAACAATTCTACTGCTGAACCAGCGCATGCACATGAACTTCCACATCGTCATACTAGATCCCAGTCAAGTATTGTCAAGGAAAAGGAGTACAAGGATGGTACCATAAGGTATGATAAAATGAAACGTGCTTTCCTTACTAGTATGGGTGAACCAACTCATTTGCATGATGCACTTGCTAATAAAGATTGGAAAGAAGCCATGGATAAGGAATATGAGGCACTCATGAAAAATAAAACTTGGCACTTGGTACCATCAGAAAAGGGCAAAAATGTCATAGATTGTAAATGGGTGTATAAAATTAAAAGGAAGTCTGATGGGAGCATAGACAGATATAAAGCTAGATTGGTTGCAAAGGATTTCAAACAAAGGTTTGGTATTGATTATGAAGATACCTTCAGTCCTGTTGTTAAAGCAGCTATTATTGTCTATTGCTGTTTCCAGAGGTTGGAGCTTAAGGCAGCTAGATGTTCAGAACGCGTTTCTTCATGATGTTCTAGAAGAAGAGGTTTTCATGCGACAACCACCAGGTTATGAAAATAAGAGCACACCTTATAATGTTTGCGAGTTAGATAAAGCTTTGTATGGTTTGAAACAGGCCCCAAGAGCCTGGTACTCAAGGTTGAGCACAAAGTTACAGCAACTCGGGTTTACACCGTCTAAACCTGATACCTCACTATTCTTTTACAATAAAGGCAATGTTACTATATTTGTTCTGGTATATGTTGATGATATAATTGTTGCTAGTTCAAGTACAGATGCTACTACCTTCCTGCTTAAGGATTTAAAGATGGAGTTTGCTCTTAAGGACTTGGGGGATCTTCATTACTTCCTTGGCATAGAGGTTAAGCAGTTGAAAGATGGTATACTTTTGTCACAAGAAAAATATGCAAATGACATTCTCAGGAGAGTAGGATTGGAAAACTACAAGCCTGTAAGTACACCAATCTCAACTTCAAAAAAACTCACAATCGACATTGGAGAGGCTCTTGGACCTAAGGATGCAACAAACTACAGGAGTGTTGTAGGTGCATTACAGTATTTAACTCTTACACGTCCTGATATCTCTTATTCTATGAACAAAGTATTGCAGTACTTACATGCACCAACTACTGTTCACTGGACTGCAGTTAAAAGAATTGTGAGGTATCTCAAATTTTCAGGAGAGCTTGGACTAAAAATTGTCAAGTCTCCTTCCATGCTTGTGTCTGCCTACTCTGATGCAGATTGGGCAGGGTGTGCTCATGACAGAAGGTCCACAGGTGGATTCTCTGTGTTCTTGGGTACAAATCTTATATCATGGAGTGCAAGAAAACAGGCTACAGTCTCAAGGTCAAGTACTGAGGCTGAGTACAAAGCTTTGGCAAATGCTACGGCTGAAGTCATGTGGATTCAGACTCTACTTTATGAGCTTAGAGTTGACACTCCACGAGCTGCAAGGTTATGGTGTGATAACATTGGTGCTACCTATCTTTCAGCTAATCCTGTTTTTCATGCACGTACAAAACACATTGAGGTTGACTTTCACTTTGTCAGAGAAAGAGTAGCTCGCAAGTTGCTTGATATAAGACTCATTCCTACTGGTGATCAACTTGCTGATGGCTTTACAAAACCTCTTACTATGAGAAGGCTCGATGAGTTCAAGTACAATCTCAACCTTGGAGTTCCTTAGGTACAGATTGAGGGGGAGTGTTGAAATAGAGTTGTATAGGGATATGACTAGTGTTTGAATTGTAAACCTCTCCTATCCTTTCTTCTGCCTAACTCCTCCTCTACCGACCTTCTCTATGTATCTCTCGATCAAACTCTTGATCGATCATCTTGTAAGCCACGGCAACATCCATATAAATACAAGTGCGGCCCGAGAAAAGGGTTTAACGCTTCCCACATTATCTTACAGTGGATGCACTCACATATGTATATTTGGACGATAGTTAATAGTATCCATAAAATAGCACTTTTTGTGAGTTATGTATGTTAATTTTGACTAAAGATTTACATGGTCTTTGTATTGTCAAATAGCACTACCATACAACCCTTTTAATTCTATATAAGGGAGTACATCTTCTCATATCCTACACCAATATGTGGTTAGCAAACAATACCCCTAAATCTCTAGTTTTCTGTAGATCCTTGTGCTTCCTATTTGTAGTAGTTAGTTTCTTCCTCTTTGTCCACATTAGTATGCCGAGGAAAGAGCGGCGGTCAGGTGTGGCATACATCCACAATGACAAAGACCGTGATCTCACCTTCTACAAGAGACGTTCCGGTTTGTTCAAGAGGGCGACTGACATCTCTGCCCTCACTAGGGCTAGGGTTGCGGTCGTCCTAGAAACAAACAATGGAAAGATGCACTCATTTGGGACGCCATTGGCCGATCCCATTGTTGATGCTTTCCTATTTGGAGCTCCACCAGCAGTTCCCTCCGCCGATGAGGCAACCACTGCTAGGATTGGAAGCCTACAAAATGAGGTGGCTCAGTTGGACATGGAGAACATGACCGAAGAAGACAAAAACCAACTTTCCATCCTTCGTATGAAAAATATCCAAGAAGAGAATCGAGGTATGGTGGCAAATCTCATCTTCACGAAGGAACAAGATCTTAGTCTTGAAGATCTGCTCTTCAGTGAGCTCTCTCGGGTCCAAAAAGACATTAGATTCCGACTACCTCCACTACATGGTCATGAACACAAGACCGGTGGCACATGTGTTGCACAAGATCTGCAACTACCAAGTGTTCTGCCGGCAGATAATTTGGGTACTACTCATTTACTTATGCAGTCATCGTAGGCTCACAATCTCTCACAACTCCAGCTACCTTCAGATCCACTACCATCACAACCAGAACAAACTTCGGCACCACTTTTTCCTATGCAGGTACCACAAATGTTCCATTCTGCACCACCATCTTTAGCTCCACACTTGGCTTCCCATGTCCAACCCATACCAAATCAGATACATGAGCAAACTCCACCAGAGGAGTTGCATGTTCAGAACTATGAAAGCCCTTGCAACATAGTGCAACCACAACAAAATGATGCAAATCACGACTCAACATTTGGGCAGAATTTGGAGGACTCTCCACTATTGGTGTACTCGACTGGCAATGCTTTTTCTATTGATGTTCCATTTAACACCGAACAATGGGATTATGCTCTATCAGATCAGTCATGCTACAATAGTTTCCTATGGATGGATGCTTCCTTAGGCTCTAGCGGTATGGATCTAGGGCAGTATTCCATGGTAAATGGTGGATGGGTTGATGTGCCGCCCTCTTCCACTGGACAAGATATTGATATTCTTACAGACTATGGAGATCTGTTGTAGATGCTAGTTAGCGCTTCCATGTAAGAGCTATATTGAATAAAATATATTTATTTCCAAATTCATTATCCTTTGGACTACTATCTTAATTAGGATGTTTGGGAAAAATATGTATGCTCAGTGTTCCAAGTCTTGGTCCATGTCTCCATGATGTTTTTTCATTAGTACCTACAATTTTGTTGTTGTTGTTGTTTAGAGCATTGTCATCTTAAGAATGAAGGAAGTGGAACATGTATTTACAACAATGCACCTCTTAGAATATTGTGAGGCAAACATTAGCGTGTCAACTAAACATAGAAGCCATGCTCATTAAATAATTAAATTAAAAGATAGCATCAGTCCAAACTTCAACTCAAGAGACTAGAATCCATTACTTTTTCTGGTTGCATAACACTACCAAGAACAACAACTACATCTCATATATGAATTAATGAATATGACAAATCAAGGTTTTCTTAATAGACATGAATATGCCTTATCAAGAAATTAGAACCACGGTAGACACGTGAAGAGATGGCGGCTCATAGTCACTCTTGCCATTGCTACTACTGCTGCTACTTCTATTGTCAATCAACATTGGGTCATGTGCAATCTTACTCTTGGCTGGACCCCGTCTCTTCCTCCAAAAATATTGTAATCAACCAAAACAAAGCAACAAATTCAATATCTGTTTGCATATGCTACATGAGATTACAGATAATCTGAGGTATGGAACGTCCTTTTATGAGAATGACCAAAAATTTCCTTACTTTATAGGTAATAGTAATATATAGTCCTTTGGACTACCACTTCATACCGAGAGCCTGGAGGCTTTACTTGCTCATTCTCCAAACCGCCGTTGTTGACCAAAGTGAGCTTTGGATGCCGAAACGCCGTCTTCTCCCCATCTTGATCTTGGCAGACTCGAGGGAACTCACTGGTGTCCATCCCTTCCTCTGGAAAATTAGTTAGGAAACAAAGTCAGAGTACTCATTGTTATGACCATAAACCTCAATCGCACAATAATTTTTATTACTAAATTTTAACTAGTGATGTAGAAATAAGTAGCACTAGTAGTTACTAGTCAGTTCGACAATGACAGAAACAAAACCTCTCGCAACGACATGCTAAAGATGGATCGCGCAATGCTGACTCAGAGAAAAATAGACAATCTAGCATGCAGTACACATGTCCTGCGTCTACTCGCTTAATTTAAAAAGCACAACAGGGAGTTTCAGCAAACTTTATACTATCCAAAAAGAGAGAACAGCAAAAATGAATATCTTAGGAAACAACCAGACGAACACACATCAGCGCTAGCAATCAGAGAAAACGGTATGATATTTTCTTCTTTGTTTTCTTCTGTAGAATCGACAATCTCCTTCTCTTTTTCTGTGTGCAGGAATCACTTCTCGCTAAAAGTTACTACCATAAATAAATAAAATTGACCAAAGATAACTGGAAAAACGAAATAGCATGAAAAAACCTCAAGAAATCCTTGCATAATAAACAAATTTTGCAATAATATTTAGTTGACGCTACAATACCAATGAGCACTAGGACAAAAAAGAAACGTAAGCAAACTGTCTGTAATTTGTCAGGCAGTTCGACAAGGTACTCTGAACACTGAAGCTAGCTTGGAAAAGGCAGAATGAAGTGCTTAAAATCAGCGCTAGCAATCAGAGAAAACGGTATGACATTTCAGCCCGTGCTTTTCCCCACCAAACCACCTCCCCTCTCCTCCTTGCCCCGCTGCCGCCCAAGATTCCGGCGAAAGTGGCCGGCCGGAGCACGCCGAAAGGCCTCCACACGAACGAGGTTGCCCTCCGCCGCCCCTCCCTCTCATCCTGCGTCGGCGGGCCGGGACCTTGCGGATCTGCGGCGCTTCATCGCGGGCGGCTGGGTTTGGCTTTCCCGGCCGCTGGCGGCTGCACCAAGCTATGGAATGGTCGGGGAGCAGCTCGCGCAGCCCCGGCAAAGGCTCATCGCCGCATGCAGGTGCGGGTTCGTCCGCTCGTCGCCGCCGACAGTTTGCCCGCATGGATTCGGCCGGCCCTCGCGCAGAGGACCTGTGACTCGCTGATGCCGCTCATACAGTGCGACAACTGCCAGCGGACAGTGCCGAGGCTGACTTCGGGCACGCCGAAGCACCCCGGATACGTGTTCTTCAAATGCGAAAACGACGGGTACGTGTTGTTTTACATTCGACTCATTTCGATAGCTAATTATGTTTGCTCATTTCGAACATCATCATGCGTGTAGGAAGATGGATGCTCATTTTGGTTTTGGGAAGGCGAATACATTAAAGAAAACTGATAGACGTTCGTGCACTCCTTAGTACAATCGATGGTAATGAAGCGCATGCATGTGCAACTAGAGGGGACGCAACATCTACTTCTTTAGAACCAAAGAAGAATAACGAAGAATGCAAGATCAAGGATCCGCAGATCATGGAGAAGATATTGCTGCAACTAGTAGGAGCAGTTATGGAAGTTGGAAATCTTCTAAAATGCATACTTATACTTGTGGTTCTTATTTTTTTGGTCTTGCTTTTCTAGCAAAGATTTGGTGATGTTCTATGTATCCAATGTGGTTGAAAATGCAAAGAAATGCAAATTGAGGTGCAAATTTATATTTTGCGGGCTGGGTGGAGGACGGCCGCAAAGGCAGACCCCGTAAATCCGACCTATAAAACAGGATGTGGGTCGGCTTTGCGGGGTCTGCCTCTGCAGCTTTTTGCTGCGGACTACAAAACAGCTTTTCTGTGAACTGCAAACGGAAAATGCGGGTCGGCGGGATGTGGGGTCTGCTAGAGATGCTCTTAGCAATAAGGTGGTAGTTCCTAGTCAGTACATGGAACGCGTTGCCAACAGGACAAGTAAAAACGAGTCCAATAAACCAATGGTTCAGGCAACGATCGTACACACATACAGTTTCAGAGATGTTCTCAAGAAACCTACCATAAGGTGATGTTCGATCCATCAATCAGAAAATTGAAAACAACCACACGGACCGGCGCATGTACATCAATAGGAGTAGATGTACAGATACGTATGCATAAATAAACGAATGAATGAAAGGAGTTGGAGAGGGGACATGCTTTGAAGGGCCGCTACTTCCCCGACACTGACTTCATGCACGCTACCATACCAAGTCGGCGTCGGCCACTTGGCGGGGTACCATATCTACGTATTCTATTTTTCGGCCACAATATACGACGATTGCGCGTGTGTCTGAGCTAATAGATCCATCTAACTGGTCGTCGAGACAAGAGCTTGTTCGGCATACTTTCACTGCTCCTGATGCTGAAGCAATATTGAACATCCCTATTCGGCAAGGAGGAGGAGATGATTTTCTTGCATGGGCATTCGAAAGATCGGGGAACTATACTGTGAAGACGGCGTACCGTGCTTTCGTGACTCAGAAAGAGCGTGTTGATCTAGAGGAAGGGACGGCTACCGGAACCTCAGAGGATGATACACAGTTGTGGAAATAACCTATGAAAATTTAATGTCATTCCAAAGGTTAGTGTGTTATGGTGGAGGGTTCTTCGTGGAATTCTCCCAGATGAAGTCACTCTCAACTATCAACATATAGCAGAGATTCGTCGATGCAAAGTTTGTTTGGCTATGGACGAAAATCTGGAGCATACACTCATACATTGTTCACATGCAGAATGCTTCTGGGAAGAAGCATGTGCTTGGTTTGGCCTCAGATTGCCTCGTCTTCATCCAGACTCATGGGCGCGGGATATCACATGCGATCCTCGGTTTACAGACGATGACCGCGCCAAGATCACCATGATAATGTGGTCTATATGGCACTCCCGGAATCGGATCAAGCACGACGAAGAGGGGAGGAATCCTACGGCTACGATCAGGGCCACCAAGGAGGCGATCGCCCTCCTTCATCTACCACGACGACATGCGATGATTCTGCCTGGACTCGGCTGAAGACCACCTGATGAGGGTGTTGTCAAGATTACTACGGACGGTGCTTTAAACTTAGCAGATGGCAGGGGCGGTGCGGGAGGGGTGGCTCGATCCTCTTCGGCGCTCCTGGGAGCATGGTGTAAACCATACTTGGGTATCTATGATCCCTTGATTATGGAGGGTTTATCACTA
>NC_041393.1:766130421-766219115 GCF_002162155.2 Triticum dicoccoides | reverse complement strand
CAGAAGTTTTTCTAGACTAACTATATGCAGCACAATGCTGATTTCTCATTCATTTGTTTTGGTTGGTTTATTAATGAACATGTGTGAATGCTATTTCTTATCACTGGTAATTTGGTTGTAACTTACCAATTGCATTGTGCCTCAATTATTAGTCACACATGCTTTTTATATACCTGTGCTATCTGTTTTACTTTTTTTTAGCATGTGCGATGGACCAATTGCAGTTTGCTTGTTTCCTTTTATCAGCTGTATTATTGCTTTGTCAAACACCTGTTTTATAAATGTTACAGTTTATTGTGATATCAGTTTTTCAAAGTCATCTAATGGTTTCATTCGCTTTGCTTTTTTTTCCTATGTGTCAGGGAGACAATGCCGAGGAAGCGTAAAGGAGATGGTGATGGAATCGATGAGGTTCCTTCGAAAAAGGCGAAACGCCCTCCTCCGTGGAACAGAGCCTCACCCAGTTCGCTTCTTCTAGCATGCAAGGACATGAATGATGACAGGAAGGGTGCCATTGATGATATGGATTTAACTAGCCTTCGGAATATCCAATGTGACCATCTATTCAACAATCTCAGTGTGTGGCTTGCTGATCTCTACGACCCCAATTCGTGTGAGGTGGTCGTACCAGGCCGATGCAGGCTTCCGGTCAATGAGGAATACGTGCATCGTTTTATGGGCATGCCGCGTGGAGGGAATGATTTCCCTTACAACCTCCCATCTGAAGCTGATATTGAGTTAGGGCTTGAGTTGTTTGGCGAGCTCGGATATGCCCCTAAAATGACTGATCTTGTTGATCTCATAAAGGGTTCTGAAAATTCTGATGATACTTTCAAGCATATGTGGCTTCTGCTTGCGGGGAATACAGTCATTGCCCCGACCACCTCCAACAAAGTTAGCCCCCGATGGTATGCTGTGCTGGTAAGTTTTTTTGTAAATATGTCATTTTCTTTCTTGTGTGCCTGATAACTTTACTATACGTCAGTGTGGTAACTTTCATATTTTTTGTGGTGCATTCGGTGAACTTCAGTTTCTTTCTGTTTTTTAACTTGCAGCGTGACATCAATGGTGTTAAAAATCTCAATTGGTCCAAATTTATTGCTGGTGAACTACACAAGGCGCTGTTGAAACGCAAGCCTACCGGGGGTTGCCTTCTCTTCTACAATGTAAGTGACGATGCTTTCCTCTTACCTTCTCTTTTGTCATTTGTCATTTCTTTGTCATTTTGTGTCTGATTTTTGTTTGTGTTTACCATGAAGCTTGTGTTTTTCTTATCAGCTATTGTACATTCATGCGATTGATCTTTCTGGACTTGGCATCGTATTGCCTGATGGTCCTTTTCCCATCAATGTATGGACAAAGAAGCTGATAACTCTTGTCCTCAACAAGGATGTTCAGGCTGACAAAGTTTCTTTCAGGAAACTACCGGTAATTTATATCTATGTTTTTCAGTTCACAGTCTGCTTTGCAATTGCATTTTATTTTCATTGTTTTTTGTTGTTACTTATCTGTCATGTCGCTACATTTTTTTCCAGTTGAAGCCCGAGTTTGGCATGAATTTCTGTCTGTTTGGTGGTCTAG
Organism: Triticum dicoccoides; assembly: GCF_002162155.2. Lineage (NCBI taxonomy): Eukaryota > Viridiplantae > Streptophyta > Magnoliopsida > Poales > Poaceae > Triticum > Triticum dicoccoides. The sequence goes on along the minus strand of NC_041393.1, from coordinate 766,217,534 downwards.
AAGGTCTTGACAAGTTTATGCGTGTTCATACTGCCCCAAGCTGCAGTCAAGAGGTGAGCATGTAACCTAGTTTCTAGATTTTTTTTTGCTATTTTATGTTCTTTCATTGGCTGATAACTTATTTTTTGCACTCATTGTGGTGATCCTCTTTTGATGCAAACTTGACACTCTTTACTAATTTGGATGATTTCCAATGTGGCATATCCTCTATAGAAGATAATAATTATGATTCAACCACGTGATAATTCTTAGTGCAATGCCTTGATAACTTTGTATCACTCATGTGATAACTTGATATCATGATAACTTTGGTTGCATTTATTATGGTGATTCTTAGATAACTTAAGTTTTTTTGCTGATATCTAACTGTGCTGTTTTAGCTTTCTCATATATTGATATTCATTTTCATGGTGACTGAATGTTTGCTAAATCATGAATACATTCATTTGTTTACTGCAACGACACCACACATTTGTTTACTGAATGTTCTTTTTGTGTGTGCTTTTTTTGTTAATTCATGATAACTTTTGTTGCATTTTGGTGATAACTTACTAGTTATTTCTATTTTTTTTTGCATTTTTTTATGTTGAACAGAAATTTGCCAAATCAACTCAGATAGTCGCTCGGTTCACGTCCACCATGGCTGGCATCCTAGGCAATCTTGTGGAATCATTCACCGCTTTAGATGATGAGGGCCATTCAGATGCATCCCGTCAGCTAGACGCTAGATTGAACGTTATCTCCTCTGCCGCCCGTACGACGTCAAGGACTACGCGGTCATCACAAGGCAGGCGGCCAGAAAGTGCTGGAAAGAATGTTGCTGAAGATTCTGACAGTGATGACGAGTATCACAGAGGCAATGATTCTGATTCTGACGCTGACTCCGATGATGATGATGACTATTGAGTTGTTCGCCGTCGCCGTAAAGATTCTTTTGTTGCTTCAGGCAGTGGTACCGTGGATGTAGACATGGGCAGCGGTCCAGCTGATGATGACACCACACATCTTGATGGTGCAACTGTCAAAGCTCATGATGGCACAGGACCAGATGTTGAAGACACTCCTATCGCCCTGTCGATGATAACCTCATTGAGTCTCAGATCTTACTCACTGGAACATCTCATGCAGCATCCGTCGAATCAGGTGATGGACGGCTTAGCCAGCAAGGTCTGACAGACACGCAAGCTGAGGCGGCCACTGACTCTTCTGTCAAGCGGTGCGGTGCTCAGCTTCTGAAAAATTTGGCTTACCAGAGGCGCAAGAAACTGAGGCTACCATCACCCTCCCGTTCAGCTTCACCAACTGTGCCATCACCCCCCGTCCAACTTCACCAGTTGTGCCTGCCAGCCCATCGCAAAGGCCGTCTTCACCAATTGCACTGTCAGCATCTGAGATTCATGTAGCTGTGAAGAAAGTTGTGGTCCAGGAGCTTGGTATACGTGTGGCTGAAAAGGGAACCGGTGTCTCTGTCCCACTGTCCACCGTGCGAAAGGAGGCCCCACGCAGGTGAGTTATTATTTCCATGGTCCTTTTTATCAATTATGTGCCTGAAACAACATGGTAAATACAGTTGTTTGAGTAAGGTAGTTTGGGTAATTTCATGCTGGTGATCAACTTGCTCATTTTTCATCTGCAGGGCCACCGGCAAACAATCTGTTGCTGCTAAGGATTCTGGGATTGCACCAGTGAAAAGGTATTCACATTGTTACTTTCGTTTATGTTCAACAGTTATTTTGTTCTTGTTGTCTGATAACTTATTTTGATGAACATTGATAACTCAACTTTGCCCCCCTGGTAATTTAGAGTTACCAATCTTGATAGTTGTATGTGCTTATAATATTTGGTTATTTTTTTGATTCAGTGCACCTATGAAACAAGTTGCTGCTGCTAAGGGTTCACCAAGTGTACCAGGAAAAAGGTGTTCACATACCTTTATAGTTTGCATTTATTCAAAACTAATTGTTGGTTTTTTTGTTCATATCATTTGATAACTTTATATTTCTAGTTCTTGATAACTCCGTAATTTTTTCCCTGGATGCTACTTAATACCTCAAGTATGTGACATCTTTTTTTTGATTGAAACATGTGGTAACTTAGGTTTAACAACATGTGTAATCATACTACTACCGTTGTGTACCGATTTTTTCAGTCATTCAAAAGATAAAACTGCTGTGAAAAAGGTGAAATTCGCCAAGACCAGATCCTCTCCACGACTAAGGGCAACATTGTCGCAGACAACGTCATCGGAGACAACAGAAGTTATCCATCTTGATGAATCTCCCATGGCGACATCTCCGTCTGAAAAAGCAGCAGCATCTAGCAAGGCCGCATCTGATGCTGTTGCAGCGACATCGGCTTGTGTTTCTGATGACGCTGTTTTTCAGCTAGCTGCATCGGCAACTGTTACTGCTGCTGTTGAAGATATTGCCAGCGTTGCTGTGGCTGTTGAATGTGAAAATGAAGTCGTCCCAAATAGATTGCATGATGGAAGTGAAGGTAGGTCTGTTCGCCATCACCTTTGTTTTCAGTTTCTTGTATTTTATGATGTTTTTTGTTGACGATGTGTTTAATCTTTTTCCGCTGTAGCCGTTTGTGTCACTGAGAAAGTTGTGGGAAGTACCAGAGTCAATATGCCTATTGATACGGCTACAGCTGGAGGTCAAGAGAATGATGCCCATAATCCTATTGGCACAGGTTGGTAACTTAACTTTCTTATGTTGATAACTTGTCTCATTAATCCATGATAACTCAAGATAATGTTTCTGGCAGTAACAAATACAATGTCCACTACATGTTTTCCTGGTGCATTTTTTCCTTATTTGTGTGTTGTGATGTTTGAAACAGTAGCTGACCCTACATTGGAGTCGAGCACCCCTGGAGCTAGAGACTACGATGGTAACTTTACGCCACCCAGCTGCTCTCTTGGGCTTGATGCCATCTTTGGTGCGAGTCCACAAGTGCCACCATCTACTGAAGCAACTGCAACGGCTCAAGCTGCACCAACGCTGGCTCAAGTACCACCTGCAGCACCACAAGCATCGGCGGCGGTGCCATCTGTTCAAGTACCATATGCAGCACCAGAAGCACCTGCGGCGGCGCCATCTGCTCAAGTACCACCTGCAGCACCAGAAGCACCTGCGGCGGCTCCATCTGCTCAAGTACCACCTGCAGCACCAGAAGCACATGTGGCGGCGCCATCTGCTCAAGTACCACCTGCAGCACCAGCTACTGGCCCTGACGCCGCCCTAGGGCTCGCAGCTCCCGTTGATGCTGACTCGAAGGGCAAGGCAGTGATGAAAGTTACCAAGGCGCAACCGGTTGCTTGGGCTCCGCCACCCAACAACTCTGGTAAGTGAAGACCTTGTGTCTTTGCTTTTATGCAGCGAGCGTGATGGATTGAGATATGTCAGTGTTCATCGTATTGTTTTGTGCCTTGGTGTGCTCTTTTTATTTATGTGTTTGGAACTTTCTACCATTCCGTGTGTATGGATGAATGTAATACTACTTCTATGCTTTGTTGATGTAAATGAACATATGTGCTTTCAGTACCCGTAATATATATTTCTGTTGTGTCCGCTACAATATTTTGTACGATGCTAGCATAGACGATAACTCCATCCTCCCCCTGGTAACTTTGTCAGTTTTGAAAGCCGATGTTATCCGTTACTGACTTTTAGTAAGCGCGTGATACGTACATCTCCTATCACTGCCTATTTATTTTCCTTAATTCATTGTCATGCTTACAAAACAATACTGCACTCGTAGTAGCAGTTGTGTACTCTTATTCATCTGAACTTTTTTATTATTCCCTCATTTTTTAATCACCCTGATAACTCTATATGACATATCTTGGTAACTCAAATGTTCAAATCCTGACAATTTATGATCCATTGACACCATAACTCCAGCCACATATGCATTGTTTACCAATTCTGGGCTATACAATTCTTTTTGGTCTTCTTTTTTACATGTTATGATGATTTTTTGATATCACAGCTGTTCCTCGTTATGCACCAGTGTTATCTAGTTTGTTCCTTAAAAGGCCCATACATGTGTGCTGGTAATCCACATTCACATTACCTGGTATCTTCTATATTGTGTTCCTGATAACTTTTTGTATCTTGTCTCAATTTTTAATACTTTTTTTTGCAACAATGTATGTTGTTTATCACTACTGTTCATGTCCTCATCGCTCTTTTTTTTATTTAAGTAACACCGGAAGCTGGTCGTGTGCAAGTGTATGATGTTGAGATTGACGATGATGAGGTTCTCATATGGTGGGAAGAATTTGAACATGGCAATCCAGCATTAAAAGGGAAATCTAATGTTCAAATAGGTGATTTTTTTTCCTGCTCCATGAACATTGCAACCCTTGCACAAACCCCTTTCTTTATTTTTCAATTATGGACCACCACTTGATAATCAAAACATGTGGCAGTTGATATGTTTTGACCCATCACTTGATAATTCTTTCTCCCATCTGATGATAATTCATGGTTTTCTATTTTTTCTGTTTCTACCAGACAACCCTCAAAGTCCAACATTTGTTACACCAGAGTTACCACCTCACACAGAGCATTTAGTACGCAGTTCAACCCCTAAATCCTTTATTCGGAAAGTTAGGGTCACCCACCCGTCCAAATACCTGCTCCCGCCTTTTTCCACCCTCACACCGAGCGAGGAGGAAGAGTATGTTTACAATGAAGTTATCAAGCATACTACTGATTCTAACTCTAAGATTAAAGAGTATGTTTCCATCCTTTTTCTCATCTTTTTTAACACAAATCATTATTTGTGCGCTATTTTTTGAAATGTATTTTTTAAATCTTTTTTTTTTGTATTTTGTAGTGTTAGGGTCATCGACATTGATGGTAGGTGGGTCACCCTCGGTGAGCTTGCCAATTGTGTGAAGGGAGTTGGGCAACTATCAACCAACATTGCAGAGTTACGTTCGCGTTCTCCAGTACAAGGAAACGCCAAACAGGCTCATCTTCCCTTGGGTGCTCTCTGTGTATCTGTTGATAGGAGACTTCAAATCCAAGTGTTTACTGAAGTATTTTTGACGGGACAAGTCTTACATTCTTAGTCACCAGGATCAGGTATGTTATGCTTGCTGGATCAGGTAACTGTACAGTTAGTGTCTTGGCAACTTCCTGTTAATATCATGTAACTTCTTGTTATTTGCGGATATTGTTTGTTCTTCATGTCATGATAACCTGATTCATGCACACTGGCAACTTTGACCTTTCTGCCCTGATAACTTCTTTTTCTAGTTGCCTCCCATGTGAATTTCATGACCATTTGTTATCTTGGTAATTTTGTTTCTTTTCCAACTCCTTCTATGCTTACTGCCTTTTATTTTTTTGCAGCTACTATTCCCTGCTTTGCAAAAGTTGGGCCGCGGTCTAGATGACGGGCATTGGTATGTGTTGTCACTAAATCTTAGGGCGAAGCGGTTTGAAGTTCTAGATTCATTGCGTGAACAAGATAGTCCTTCTCTTCTCGAGCATGCGACAAGATACATGAACGCTATAAAGAAGGCCTGGTTGATAAATTACAAGGACTCGCATAAGCAGATCCAGGACTATGAACTTGTGTACATTGATGTGTTGAAACAGGATAATGGGTTAGTTGTGGATTATTCACTCTCTTTTTAACATCCCACTACATGTTTCTCATCCCTGTTTATTGACCCGGTCGCAAACTCCAATTAAACTGATTTTGTGTTGTTTTTTTCATCACAAATGTTTCAGCATTGATTGTGGATTTTTCGCCTGCACGTACCTTGAGGTGTGGGATGGCAAAAATGTTCCAGCCTTAGCTCATGAACAAATTCCAGCTCTCCGGAAAATTATGACATTGAGGTGGTTAGATCATTATCAAAACAAATGCAAACAGTGGCGCTATCATCTGTTCGGCAGTGGATGATGAGGTGATATTTTTTTTACTACGGTGTGATAACTTCTACCAAACTGTGATGATAACTTTTTTATGTGAATCTGTCATGACAATGCCATGGAGCAATGTGTTGACATGCTGTTTTACTATAGTATACACAGTCCAAAGTCACTGACTATATGATATAATTCACTACTGTGATTATAATTTGTTCATAAGCAATTTTTAGAAGTGCAAACAGGCCTAATTCTTTGTTCATAAGTAATACAATGCAGTGCTGGTAGCCTTCAAAAAATGCAGATATAAAAATATTGGATTTTACAAATCCATGTCAATTCCATCATACATTGCTGGTAACTGGCATAATAGTGTACTGATAGCTTGGTTAAGATATAAAAATTTTGGATTTACAAATCCATGTCAATCCCATCAAACATTTGCTGGTAACTGGCATAACAGGGTACTGATAGCTTGCTTACAAAGCCATGATAAAATCTATGATACAATGCTGATAACTGGAATGTTATGGGGCTTGTAGTTTGCACATTATGGTCCATGAAAAAAATGCAGCCACCATCTTCCATTTTAATAGCACCTTCTTCATTTATCTTGCTAGGGGAGATTTGCACGTGCGTTTGTCATGCTCCAGACTCCTGCACACACCACATTTCCTTTTTGGCTTTGGTTTTGCAATCTCAAAACCTGACTGCTTTCTTTTTGACTTTGGCCGCCCCTTCGTTGTAGTCTTGGGAGGGTCTAATATCAACTTTGTGTTTGAGGATGGAGCTGCATCTGGATGTGGGGGCTGGATGACAAAAGCATGATTGTTTTTGCTAGCATGTATCATCACCTGCACACTTTCTTGCTGTGTGGCAGGGTTACCCTGTCGCTGCACATTACTAGCACTTTCTTGTTGTGTGGCGGTGTTCTCCTGTCGATGCACATTAGTGGCACTTGTTTGCTGTGTGGCTGGGTTCTCCAGATGTCTTGCATCAGGGGTGTTTTGGTGATGTGTGACAGGGTTGTCTTCATTCATCCGCCCCACAGGTATCGAGCAGGGATCCGGCTGTCCTTGAAACAATCCTTTTGCTTCTTCCTTTTCCTTTCTTGCTTTTTTAAGTTGATTGTTCTTCAGTATTTCAAGCTCCTCCTTGAAATTATACAGGTGTTTTCTTACCAATCTGGTCCCGTCATCTGTTAGGCAAGCGTCTTTGGCCGATGCCTTAAATTCTTTAAGAATTGACGTGTATCGCATGACGCTTTTCCCCTCCTCTGGCATCGACTTCTTAACTGTCGGCTGTTCGAAATCAGGTTGAATAAGATCCTCCTCTGGATCCCAGGTCCACCTCTTTAGGATGTACTTTTCAGGTATCTCGTATACCTCAATTTGGTCCATAACTCGTAGTACGTGCGCGCACAGTAGCCCGTCACGATCAAACTTTCAAAATAGTGCACTGATTTGAAAAAAGTATGTTTATTTCTTAAAAACAATACGCGACCTTGAAAAAACTTTGCGGATTTGGAAAGTGTATTCGAATTTCAAAAAGTACACGGATATAAAAAAATTACGCGAATTTGAGTGAGACTGGTCAAAACCGGGGTGAGTCAGCACCAAACCGGTCAAAACCAAGACCAGGGACGAACCTTGTCCGGTTTCTGTAGTTGGGGGTGCAAGTTGTTCGGTTTTGAAGCTGAGGGATCAAATCTAGACTCCACCAAAAATTAAGGAACGAAAAGTATACTTTTCTCTAGTTTTATAAACCGGACCAGTGACTGAACCAGTGAAGTTGTTGGTTCAATATTTCATCAATTGGACTCCCGGCTCGCCATTTGTTTTTTAAGGCCGCAAAAAGTATTTTATTTAGTCAGCATCATGTACTTTTTTAGGGGGACAACAACGTGGATCAGCCCGCTGCCTGCTGTAGTCGAGCAAACCCTCACGCAGATAGTGAGCCGGCCCACTTTGCCTGGTTCTTATCCAATGTGATTGTGATGCATTACGGGTGTCACTATGTCTAGCTTTTAGTGAGATAGTAGCTCGCCTTGCCTCAAGGGATCACATAATGGCTCTGCCAGTAGGGAGTCTTCTTTTTCATTATTTTGTGTTTGATCACACAAATAAGTTACTATTTATCTGAGGTAATCTTACAATCGTTTTATAAATAAATTGCATTTGAAATACAAATAGTTATATTCATATTAATTCACTACATTCTTTTTGGTATAAGTAAACAAAAATATAGGTTATAAGACAAGAAAAATTGCATTTTATGTATATTTTAAAATGTGTTTTAGCTTTTGTAATTTTATGTAACATAAAATATTTTTTACAGTGATTATATTTTCTTACTTTCTCCTTTTACATATGTAATAAAACAAAATTTATGGAACGTAAAAGTATGGTCTATTGATGTTAAAATAGAGAGGAGAGGGGGGGGGGGTGAAGAATAACTATTTCTCATCCAGGGTGACGAATAGTCATCCCTAAATTGATCAGCGTTAACAGATGTTCATGTAATGTAAAAGATTATTGGCATAGTTTGTAGAAAACACTCATAATATTCAAAAAAATGATTATCATATTTAATAGATGTTCATGTGTTTAAACATAAGTTCACGGCATTTTAAAAAACAATTCATATAATGTTAAAATTTGTTTGTGTAATCTTCAGAAAATGTTTCATACCATTCAAAAAGGTTCATGAATTTGAAGAAATTTCAATAGCACTTTAAAACTGTTTGCACGACTAAAAATGATATTCATGGCATTCATGAAAAATGGTCATTGTGTGTTTAAGAAAATTTCATATTGTATTCTGAAGATGTTTAATGTACATTTGTCAAACATTCAATGTATATTTAAAAAAAATATTCAAATTGTATTTGGAAAATGTTTAACATGTATCCAAATATGTTCAACATGTATATGAAATTTGTCAACATGTATTTAAAAAATGCAAAAAAAGGAAAGGAATGAAAAACATAAAATTCAATAAATAGAGTGATGAAAACCAATAGAGAAGACATGCAGGAAGTAAAAATGAAGTATACAAAAAAAACACCAAAAAAAGGAAAAAATCACTCGAAAGCTTGTATAACAAGTTTGTTTTTGAGAAACTGGTTCTAAAGCAAGTCTGTGCCACTCAATACAACCTTTCCAAATCTAGACCATTGGGTCCACCCACTAAGGTGGGATCAGAGGCGAGCTTGGGTTATATCTCGCTGGGCTTTTTTCGGTTGTACAGATCTATTTTTGAGCTGTTTACTTTTTCCTTTGTCCCATAGCATAGGACATTTTTGTCAAAAACACGGTGATTATATATTATTTGACGGAGGGAGTAGAAAGCTACCTAAAAGTTCACCTACAAATGCTGACAAATTTTACTCATTTTCACCATATTTTCAAGAATTTTAATAAATGCTTCCAAGTTTCAAAAATAATTCATGGATTTTAAATATGTTTGCAACTTTATAAAAAACATTCTGTATTTAAAATAAATGTTTAGGATATTTAAAAATGCTCATCAAGTTATAAATATTCCCCTATTAAAAATAATTCATGAAATTTTACATTTTCTCAAACTAAAGAAAAATCATGCTTTCAAAAAATAATATTAGCAAATTAAAAAACGTTCGTGAATTTGTGAAACAAACACTACCTGAATGGTCCAGCATGCATGCCTCTTCGGTGAGTTCCAATAGACCAAGATTGTTCCAAACCTCCTTTGCAATATTACATTCAAATAGCACATGCTTTATATCTTCATAATACCCCGAGCACGTTGTACACAAATAGTTATTCGTTACAATATTCTTGTATGCTATGTATGTCATTTGGAGAAGCTTAAAAACATATTATACAATGGATTAGCTCTTAGCCTAACAAGCAAGGTTTACATGCTCTTAAATTAATGCAATGGTTAAAACTAAACTGAAAATATGTAGCTAAGAGATGACATCTAGTACAATGGATGGAATTGTCTTATCTTCTTTACTGAGAGACCATCTCTTAGGTAAGAGATGGCAAGCGTTTTTTTCCTCCATTCGCCCTTTTCTAACTCAGCAGTGATCTTAGCTGACATTGTGAAGATAGCACCATTGTACACGCTCTAACGTAGCTAGCTCTGTACGAGTGTGTCATGCGGGAGGGCTGATGCAAGATGCACCGATGATGGCCCATGTGACTCAAAATGACAACAGATGTATCATTGGTATTGCCAACGATATCTGTCATTGTTGGCACCGACATGTCGGAGTACTACTGGTGAAATATTATATTTTAGGGTTATATTTTTGAAATTTATGTAATAAAAATAATATTTAAAATATACCTCCCAATGACAGGGAGTATCTTGCTTGTGCCCGTCTAGTGGCCCCACAACCACCCGAAAACAGAAGGGGGTACCTCGCTTTTGTACACCGCCTAACCAAAGAGCGCCATCAAGTATTAATGATCCATATAGAAAGGCATCCATTTATTCGTGTTAGACGAGCCCGGATTAATGTGTGATAGGTCGTGCATGGAGCCATCCACCCTATATGGACAAGAAATCATGGAACACCTTGCTTTCTGTCTAGTTGTCCAACCAAACTACAGCATCAAGTGTTAATGAGCCCTAGAGTAAAACATCGATATATGTGTGCAAGTCACCATTTTAGCATGGATTAATGTGCATGCGGCTCCGTATCAGGAGCTGCCCACCTCATGTTTTCGGACAACCTACTCGAAAAGTGGAAGTATTAAAGAGAAAATAAAGATATCGATTTATTCGTGCTAGTCACCGTTTCAGTTTGGATTAATGCACATATTACCAGCAGCCATCCGCCTTGAATCGGCAGGGAACTAGGGGGTACCTTGCTTATGTCTGCTGGTCTGCCCGAATAGTACCATCAATCATTTGTTGTAGAGAGAGACACCAATTTATTCGTGCTAGACACTAGACAGATGGATACAGGCCAAGAGTCATCCCCTCAAAATTGAAAAGGAGTACATTACTTCTGTGTGGCTATCCAACCGAATAGTACCATGCATTATTAATGAGCCTTGGAGAAATATAACGATTTATTCGTGCTTGTCACCATTTTAGCTCTACGTAATGGGAGCCGCCCATTACTAATTGGTAGGAAGAACCTCGCTTCTGTCCAGCTACCCAGCTGAAAAGTGTCATCAAGTAATAGTGAGCGATAGAGAAAGCCATCAATTTATCCATGCTAGTCACAATTTTAGCCTGAACATCGAACGAGTAGGAACCAAGTTTTACCTTGTGTCTGTTTATCTAGGAGAACAATATTGTCGAGTATTAAAAAGCCCTAGAAAACATCAATTTATTCATGCCAGTTGATATGTCCTATACGTATCAAGAAATTTTTATTGTTTCAGGCTATACTTATATAATAATGGCATAGTATTAGCATCAACTTTTATAGTTTTTCTTTTTTAACCTATTAATTCGGTGCAAAGTGCCAGTTGTTGTTTTTTTGGATTTTCTAAAAAAAAGAATCAACTTTAAGGGACCAAAAAACTAGAAAAAAATACTAAGTTTTTTGAAGAAATGAAGCCGGAGGGACCTAGACCCACCTGGTCCTCCCTAGGCCACATGCCACAGGAGGTTGCCTCCATCGCATCTTTCTTCCGTTGGCTTTATATACTCCCAAAAACCTCAGAAATATTAACAGATGATTTTTGCGCCGCCCACCTCTCTGCTCCGGGGAGATCCAATCTGGAGGCTTTTTCAGGTACACTACCAAGGGGGAATTAATCACAATTAAAGATTATTTACATGAACATTGATGCCACTGTGTTCATGTGTGAGCAGTCCTTTTTGTACTATGGGAACATAACATTTCTTTTTAATTATAATATGGCATCAGCCCATGTCCTAATAAGTTAGACGAAATACCTTTTTGTTATAATGGCAATGGTGGGTAATTGTTTCACTTAAAACTAGTCTAATGGTTATACAATATTAGTCTATTAAAAAGACAGTCGGATGTTTTTGATTTTTGAGAGATCTTCTAGCATTTTTATCCTTTTTCTGGTGAGCCTCGCAATTGCTTTTAATATATAATAGATAGACAGTTAGTTGTTTCTATTTCGAGTTATTTTCTAGCATTTTTATCTTTTTCTGGTGAGCCCATCAATTACTTTTAATACATAATAGATTAGGTTGTGTTGGATCCTTCCAGAAAAAGCCTTACACATATTATTTTATGGGCCATAAAAAATTAGGGCCCAAGATATACATGTGTAACCGATAAAAACACATCTTCCGCGGGAACTGAGCTTACCAAGGAGGCAGGTCGATGCTCCGAGTAACATATGTGTTATACCATGACTTACCAAATGTCCTAGTATTTTCTAGTTGCTCTTAGTGTATCTTTCCTAGTTGGAATCTCAATTTCAAAGTTAAGCCCCAAAGCAAGGACCATGTTATACTTGGATATTATGGATTAAAGGACGACCATTTCTAGATTAGGTAGTTCCTAGTACAGGATATGGATGTAATCAATATGATCACTAATACATTAGGATGTAATCAATGTGATCAACAAAGGATTTGGACGCATTTAACAACCAAATAAATTTGACCACAATTATTTTTGTATATTAGAGTGAAACTTAGTTGGGTTTAACTCCCATTAATACTTCTAGATAAGGATATGGATGTGGTCAAATGGCAATAATTTAATATTTCTCTTTTTAGAAGTGTTAATACTTACATCAGAAGAAATACATATCAGTGGTTGCAAAGAAGGATGTGGATGCACTCACATATGTATATTTGGATGATAGTTAATAGTATCCATAAATAGCACCTTTAATGTTAATTTTTACTAAAGATTTACATGGTCTTTGTATAGTCAAATAGCACTACCATACAACCCTTTTAATTCTATATAAGGGAGTACATCTTCTCATATCCTACACCAATATGTGGTTAGCAAACAATACCCCTAAATCTCTAGTTTTCTGTAGATCCTTGTGCTTCCTATTTGTAGTAGTTAGTTTCTTCCTCTTTGTCCACATTAGTATGCCGAGGAAAGAGCGGCGGTCAGGTGTGGCATACATCCACAATGACAAAGACCGTGATCTCACCTTCTACAAGCGACGTTCCGGTTTGTTCAAGAGGGCGACTGACATCTCTGCCCTCACTAGGGCTAGGGTTGTGGTCGTCCTAGAAACAAACAATGGAAAGATGCACTCATTTGGGACGCCATTGGCCGATCCCATTGTTGATGCTTTCCTATTTGGAGCTCCACCAGTAGTTCCCTCCGCCGAGGAGGCAACCACTGCTAGGATTGGAAGCCTACAGAACGAGGTGGCTCGGTTGGACATGGAGAACATGACCGAGGAAGACAAAAACCAACTTTCCATCCTTCGTATGAAAAATATACAAGAAGAGAATCCAGGTATGGTGGCAAATCTTATCTTCACGAAGGAAAAAGATCTCAGTCTTGAAGATCTGAACAAGCTCTTCAGTGAGCTCTCTCGGGTCCAAAAAGATATTAGATTCCGGCTACCTCCATTGCATGGTCGTGAAGACAAGACCGGTGACACATCTGTGGCACAAGATCTGCAACTACCAAGTGTTCTGTCGGCGGATCATTCGAGTACTACTCATTCACTTATGCAGTCACCATGGCCTCACAATCTCTCACAACACCAGCTACCTTTAGATCCACCACCATCACAACCAGAACAAACTTCGGGACCACTTTTTCCTATGCAGGTACCAATTTTCCATTCTGCACCACCATCTTTAGCTCCACCCTTGGCTTCCCATGTCCAACCCATACCAAATCAGGTACATGAGCAAACTCCACCAGAGGAGTTGCATGTTCAGAACTATGAAAGTACTTGCAACGTAGTTCAACCACAACAAAATGACGCAAACCATGACTCAACATCCGGGCATAATTTGGAGGCCTCTCCACTATTGGGGTACTCGAGTGGCAATGCCTTTTCTATTGATGACCCATTTAACACTGAAGAATGGGGTTTTCCTCTATCGGATCAGTCGTACTACAATAGTTTCCTAGGGATGGATGCTTACTTAGGCTCTAGCGGTACGGATCTAGGGCAGTCTTCCATGGTAAATGGTGGATGGGTTGATGTGCCACCCTCTTCCACTGGACAAGATATTGATATTCTTACAAACTATGGAGAGCTTTTGTAGTTGCTAGTTAGCGCTTCCATGTAAGAGCTATATTGAAATAAAATATATTTATTTCCAAATTCATTATCCTTTGGACTACTATCTTAATTAGGATGTTTGGGAAAAATATGCATGCTCAGTGTTCCAGGTCTTGGTCCATGATGGTTTTTCATCAGTACCTACAATTTTGTTGTTGTAGATCATTGTCATCTGAGGAATGATGGAAGTGGAACATGTATTTACCACAATGCACCTCTTAGAATATTGTGAGGCAATCATTAGCTTGTCAACTAAAAATAGAAGCCATGCTCATTAAACAATTAAATTAAAAGATAGCACAAGTCCAAACTTCAACTGAAGAGACTAGAATCCATTACTTTTTCTGGTTGCATAACACTACCAAGAACAACAACTGTGTCTCATATATGAATGAATGAATATGAGAAATCAAGGTTTTCTTAATAGACGTGAATATGCCTTATCAAGAAATTAGAGCCATATTAGACATGTGAAGAGATGGTGGCCACATGTGATCCATTGATACCACATATGCCCATTAACAACATTGAAAAGTACCGTGGATCTAGAGCTCTCCATGAAGATATTGTAAATTGGCTTAATTTTAAAGTATGCCATTAATCATCGCAATACAACAAACTTACAAGGACATAACGACCATCTCATAGAAGACATCAGTTAATCAACACAAGTAGCCACTTTTGTAGAAGAACAACCTAAATCTAGAACTCACATATAACTTACCATAAACACAATTCTTTTTGGTGGATGGCATGCATGAGCTTTGGTAAATAACTAATCTAAGAATAGTAATGGTGACAAGATATATTGTCATTAGTTAAAACAACATGTATATGGCTAAGAACATAAAAAAGAAACACCTAATCTCGGACTTTCACATGTCATAATTTTAATGATCAAGTATTAATTTTTATGATGCAACATGACCTTCATATTCAAGATAACACCAAGCTTGGAGAGATAATGTTTAGACTAGATGCACATCGTACTTAAGAAGACATACACCCATGGTGCCAACGTATAAAAGCACTTCAAATATTAAACTCACATCACACTTATTATAAACCTGGCTTAGACTGGATGGCATAATATCATGCACTACTAGAGAGTGGCCTGTGTAACCGACACTCCATCCATGACGAACTGGTAGGTAACACATCGTCAACCCGTCTTAATACTCATCAAATGCAGGTTTGCTATCACTAACGGGTGATTTTGCGGCGCTCAATGACTGGTGGAAATCACTAATTGTTTTGCGGTTGCCACTTTCAAAATACAAAGAATCCACCAGAACTAGATTTTCATTATTACAAAAAGAGAGGGGAAATCATAATTATATAAAGAGAGGGGAAATCTTAGTGGTACTTAGCGTGGTTGAATTACAAAGGGAAGTTTTCTACGAGCGACAATAGTCTTGTACTACATATTTTATTTATTTTTATTTTCTTTGTGATACATATGTACAAGGAGGGAATAGAAAAAAAGGAAACACTAGCTAGCTAGTGTAATTATACAAATCTTTCCACTTAAGCCTCAAAATGTAGATAACTCTTATGTTGAGCTCTATGGAGCACAAGCTAGATCTCTGAT
Source organism: Triticum dicoccoides (assembly GCF_002162155.2). Taxonomy (NCBI): domain Eukaryota; kingdom Viridiplantae; phylum Streptophyta; class Magnoliopsida; order Poales; family Poaceae; genus Triticum; species Triticum dicoccoides. Next base: position 766,201,851 of record NC_041393.1, on the reverse strand, counting down.
TTGAAGTCCTAGAGGCATCTATATAGATATGGTTGTTGAGACTACTTGTCGTTTCCCCTGTCTATAACAGGGTGCAGCGACGGGGAACTGATCTCTGCATCAAGGAGCTCCTCCGGCATGATCGCCGGTCCGGCTGCCTCTGGTTGCCCCGACTAGGTCAACCTGTGTCCACAGTGGTGACGCCTGCTGCAGTCTTGCTCTCCCTCCCTCCGTCTCGCTGCTGCCCGTGACCTCCAATGAAAGACGTCAGGTCACCACACCACCAAGATCCGGATCGCAACCACAGTATGGCCAGCTGTTTTGGTTCATGTCGATTCCGCCAAAGCCGTCCCATCTCCCTTACCTATCCTCCCGTAAGGCTACGTGCTTTTGTTCATGTCGATTCCACGGCCGTGGACAGGACCCACAAGATCAAATGAATCTGACTGTTCGCGGCTAAAGTCGTGCAGTTCTAGGACGATCAAACCCCTTTGATGCTCCAGTGTGTTCGGGTATAGACATTCTGTACTTCACATACGCCATCTCAGCTTATATATTGCTATCCCAAATTCACATATGCAGTATCACTTTGTTTAAGCATACAATTATGAATCAGTTTTGTTATTGTTGTAGATTAACCATTGTCATTGCCCATATTGAAGCTTTGATCTGAATTAACAGAAGTAAAAAGTTGTAGGTAAGATGCTCCGACTGTAGTTTATATAGTCATCAGTACCAGATGGGGTTCTATATGTACGCACATAATTATGGATATTTTCGTCGCGACATGAAACCTGGTAATTTGGTGGATTGTCTCATGCCCCAATTAATGCCTATAATATGACAAAATTTACATAGAGTTATTTTCTTTCAGAAAATCTGTTGGTGTCGACTGAGGAATGGTATTGTATAAATTGTCAGACTTTGGGGCGGCAAGAGAAGTATGTTCCGCTCCTCCTTACACATATTATGTTTCCAGCAGGGTGATTTTCTGTATTTTTTTTCTTTTTTTGAAAAGGAGGTTTGCCCCGGCCTCTGCATCAGAATGATGCATACGACCATATTATTGATAAACAAAAGATCCAACATAAGTCTCGAGGTCTCAAACAAAATGAAAAAAATGCTCATAAAGAGCACTAAAGCAAAAACAGGGCAGCCACAACCGGCAGGCAAAACAAAAGATAGGAAACTAAATACCTATCCTATTACATGACCGCCATCCAAACCGGTTGAAGATAGCCCGAGCTACCGTCTCCCATCGGATAGATCCAGTAACCAAATGCTCCCTGGCCTCCGTCGAAGTGAATAGCGACCACATACGGATGAGTCTAGTGGCCCTGAAAACAACATGCAAGAAATGAATATTTGTTATTTTGTTAAAAACCAAGTCGTTTCTGCAGTTCCAAACTGCCGATAATAAAGCGGATACTCCTACAGGGATGTGCCTCGCTGTTGCTGCATCAATCCTATCTAGCCATGTCCCAAATAACGTGTTGATGGAATTGGGAGGAGTAATATTAAAAGCTATGTGGACCGACCTCCACAAAATTGTTGCCAAAGGGCAGTCAAGAAAGAGGTGTTTGATTGATTCATCACTATCACAAAAACTACATCTTTTAGATCCAGTCTAGTTGTGCTTCGCCAAATTGTCCTTAGTTAGGATGACTTGTTTGTGGACAAACCACATAAACACTTTGATTTTTAAAGGCACTTTGACTTTCCAAACATGTTTCAAACTAGGAATAACGCTAGTGTTGATAATATCCAAATACATGAATTTAACCGAAAACTCACCATTCTTAGCTAGTTTCCAGCGCAACTGATCTGGCTGTTGAGAAAGTTGGACATCCATCAATCTTCTCACAAGATGGAGCCAAGCTTCCCAACGGTTTCCCACTAGCGTCCTCCTGAATTGAATATTAAGAGGATTGGACTATAGTACTGTTGCAACGTAAGCGTCTCTCCGCTGAACAATATTATAGAGAGAAGGATATTGGATTGCAAGGGGTGTCTCCCCTAGCCAGGTATCCTCCCAGAATCTTGTGAAAGTACCATTTCCAACTATAAATTTTGTCCTGTTAAAGAAGACTGATTTCACTCTTGCCAGTCCCTTCCAAAAAGGCGAATCAGTCGGCCTTACCGTTACCTGGGACAAGGTTTTGGACTGAAGGTACTTATTACGAAGAATCTGGGCCCATGTTGCATCCGTCTCTACAGATAACTTATACAACCACTTGCTGAGAAGACATATGTTCTTCACCTCTAAATTTTCAATGCCTAGACCCCCTTGATCTTTCGGCCTACAAATGATATCCCACTTAGCGAGTTTGTATTTTCTTATTAATTCATCACTCTGCCAGAAGAAGCGCGATCGATAGAAATCTAGCCTTTTTCGTACACCAACTGGTACTTCGAAAAAGGATAAGAGAAACATCGGCATACTTGTGTGAACCGAATTAATTAGAATCAATCGTCCTCCGTATGACATAAGCTTGCCCTTCCAGCAACTCAATTTTCTTTCAAATCGATCTTCAGTGCTCTTCCACTCCTTGTTTAAAAGCTTGCGATGGTGGATTGGTATACCCAAATACTGAAGGGTAAAGACCCCAATTCGCACCTGAACAATTCCTTGTAATCTTGTTGTTCTTCTTTAGCTCTTCGAAAGCAGAACAATTCACTTTTGTGGAAGTTAATCTTTAACCCCGATAATTGTTCAAACAAGCACAATACCAGCTTCATGTTTCTAGCTTTAGCCAAATCATGCTCCATAAAGATGATAGTATCATCCGCGTACTGTAGGATAGACACTCCTACGTCAACTAAATGCGGAACGAGGCCACCTACCTGGCCATCATCCTGAGCCCTTCCTATTAGGACTGTCAACATGTCAACGACTTTGTTGAACAAAATCAGAGACATCGGATCTCCTTGTCTCAGACCCTTGTGTGTCTGAAAATAATGACCTATGTCATCATTTACCATTCCAACACTCCCTTTTTGCGTGAAAGAATCTACCTGGTCTCTCCAGGCCTGATCGAATCCTTTCATACGCAAAGCCTTCTGAAAAAATGGCCATCTTACCTTGTCATACGCTTTCTCAAAATCCACTTTGAAAACCACCCCATCTAGTTTTTTCGTGTGGATTTCATGGAGCATTTAATGCAGAACCACAACCCCTTCTAGGATGTTTCTGTCCGGCATGAAAGCAGTTTGACACGGCTGCACCACAGAATGCGCAATCTGCGTAAGCCTATTAGTCCCAACTTTGGTGAAGATTTTAAAGCTAACATTAAGAAGACAGATTGGCCTAAATTAGCTTGTAGTAACGTGGAGATGGCTACAAAATGGGAGTCACCCATTTCTAATTGGTAGGAAGAACCTCACTGTTGTCCAGCTGAAAAGTTTTATCAAGTAATAGTAAACGATAGAGAAAGCCATCAATTTATTCATGCTAGTCACAATTTTAGCCTGGACATCGAACCAGTAGGGACCAAGGAGTACCCTGTGTATGGTTATCTAGGAGAACAATATTGTGAGTATTAACAAGCCCTAGAAAAACATCAATTTATTCATGCCAGTTGATATGTACTATACGCATCAAGAAATTTTTATTGTTTCATGCTATACTTATATCATAATGGCATAGTATTAGCATCAACTTTTATATTTTTTCTTGATTAACCAATTAATTCAGTGCAAAGTGCCAGTTGTTGTTTTTTTGGATTTTCAGAAAAAATCAACTTTTTAGGGACCAAAAAATTAGGGAAAAAAAATACTAAGTTTCATGAAGAAAGGAAGCCGAAGGGACCTCGACCCATCCCCCCCCCTAGGCCACATGCCACAGGTCGGCACGAGCATCCAAGGGGGAGCATGGCCGCCATAGAGGTTGCCTCCATCGCATCTTTCTTCCGCTGCCTTTATATACTCCCCAAAACCTCAGAAATATTAACAAATGATTTTTGCTCCGCCCACCTCTCTGCTCTGGGAAGATCCAATCTGGAGGCTTTTTCAGGTACTCTACCAAGGGGGAATTAATCACAAAGATCATTTACATGAACATTGCTGCCACTGTGTTCATGTGTGAGCAGTCCTTTGGGTACTATGGGAACATAACATTTTTTTCCATTATAATATGGCATCAGCCCACGTCCTAATAAGATGGCATCAGCCCACGTCCTAATAAGTTAGATGAAACACTTTTTTCTTATAATGGCAATGGTGGGTAATTATTTCACTTCAAAATAATATAATGGTTATAAAATATTAGCCTACTATTAAATAGACGATCGGATGTTTTTGATTTTTCAGAGATCTTCTAGCATTTTTATCTTTTTTCTGGTGAGCCCGTCAATTACTTTTAATATATAATAGATAAATAGTTAGTTGTTTTTTATTTTTGAGTTATTTTCTAGCATTTTTATCTTTTTCTGGTGAGCCCGTCAATTACTTTTAATACATAATAGATTAGGTTGTGTTGGATCCTTCCAGAAAAAGCCTTACACATATTATTTTATGGGCCAAAAAAAACTAGGGCCCATGATATACATGTGTAACCAATAAAAACACATCTTGAGCGGGAACTGGGCTTACCAAGGAGGCAGGTCGATGCTCCGAGTAACATATGTGTTATACCATGACTTACCAAATGTCCTAGTATTTTCTGGTTGCTCTTAGTATATCTTTCCTAGTTGGTATCTCAATTTCTAAGTTAAGCCCCAAAGCAAGGTCCATGTTATACTTGGATATTATGGATTAACGGACGACCACTTCTAGAATAGGTAGTTGCTAGTACAAGATATGGATGTAATCAATATGATCACTGATACATTAGGATGTAATCAATGTGATGAACAAAGGATTTGGACGCTATTAACAACCAAATAAATTTCACCACAATTATTTTGTATATTAGAGTAAAACTTAGTTGGGTTTAACTCCCGTTAACACTTCTAGATAAGGATATGGATGTGGTCAAATGGCAATCATTTAATATTTCTATTTTTAGAAGTTGTTAATAGTTCTATATATGGATGTGAATACTAACATCAGAAGAAATACATATCAGTGTTTGCAAAGAAGGATGTGGATGTTGAAATAGAGTTGTATAGGGATAGGACTAGTGTTTGAATTGTAAACCTCTCCTATCCTTTCTTCTGTCTAACTCCTCCTCTACCGACCTTCTCTATGTATCTCTCGATCAAACTCTTGATCGATCATCTTGTAAGCCACGACAACATCCATATAAATACAAGTGTGGCCCGAGAAAAGGGTTTAACGCTTCCCACATTATCTTACATGGTATCAGAGCATCTTCTTCCTAGAACGAGAAGAGATCGCATCTAGCCTATCCAAACCTCGCCATGACGACCGCCTCCACCCAATCAAGCACCAAGAGTGCACTCACCGCCTCCCTCGCCTCCTCATCCACCTTTGCCCCTTCATCCAGCAGCGCCCAAGCCATGTCCCTTGGGGCACCACCACAGGAGAAGCTCACGAGGAACAATTTCCTCATGTGGAAAGCCATCGTGCTGCCGCAAATCAAGGGCGCACAGATGGCTCACCACCTCGATCCGACTAGCCAGGAGCCGCCGGAGACCCTCACCGTCACCAAGGACGGGAAGGAGGAACAGATCGTCAACTTTGCACGCCACCTCTGGTACACTCAACAAAAGCAAGTTCAAGGTTTTCTGATGGGCTCTTTGTATCGCGCGATCCTTGCACAGGTGGTCACGTTGCAGACTCCAGCGGAGGTATGGGCCGCGATTCATGCCACTTTTCCTGCCCAAACTCAAGCCCAGGCCATTAATACCCGCATTGAATTGACGAATCTGAAAAAAGGAAACCTAAGCATGACAGAGTATCTTGCCAAAATTAAGATGCTCTCAGACGAGATCGCCTGCACAGGAGCAACGTTAGGCAATGCCGAGATTGTCTCCCATGTCCTCGCCGGCCTCGACCTCGACTACAACCCGGTCGTGTCGGCTCTTGCAGCACGGGTTGAGCCCGTGACTGTCCAGGAACTATTCACCCAACTGCTCAGCTTCGATGCACGTCTCAATCTGCTCCACGGATGAACATTCGTCAATCCTCCGCCAACGCTGCCTCACGGGGCCGAGGAACCAGTCGCGGGCGCGATCACCAGGGGCGTGGTCGTAGCAGTGGCAACAGCAGGCGTGGACGCGGCAACAGCCAAAGCACGCGCCCTGGCGGGGGCGGCTACACCAACAACAACATCTCCGCGCGATCTGGAGGGGGCGGCTACTCCAACACCAACGCCTCCTCTGGATCATCTTCTTCCAATCGCGTCGGTGTCAACTATGCAAGAAACCAGGGCATGAAGTCATGGATTGTTGGCACCGCTATGATGAGGATTATGTTCTTGATGCTCGCCATGTAGCTGCTGCAATCAGGGAACAAGGAGGTGGAGATGACACCATATGGTATGCGGATTCAGGAGCTACCGACCAAGTCACCAATGAACTTGAGAAGCTGTCCATGAGGGAGAAGTACTTCGGCAATGATCAAATTCACACAGCTAGCGGTGGAGGTATGGATATATGTCATATTGGTCAGGCATCTATTAACTCCCCTAATCTTAAACGTGATTTAATTCTTAAAGATGTCCTTCATGTTCCACAAGCCGACAAAAACCTTGCATCTATGTCTCATTTGACTCATGATAATAATGTCTTCTTTGAAACTCATCCTACGTATTTCTTTATAAAGGATCGGGCAACGAGGGAACTCATCCATCGCGGTAGATGCATTGGAGGCTTGTATCCCATTACATCCGGAGCACTTAACCGAAAGCATCGTCGTCATCAAGTTTACTCCGCCGTCAAGCCCTCCTTGGCAAGATGGCATCAAAGATTAGGACATCCTTCGTCGATCATAGTCAAGCAAGTAGTGAATAAAGGCAATCTTCCATTGTCATCTAGTCAAAATATTGAGTCAGTTTGTGATGCTTGTCAATGTGCAAAGAGTCACCAACTCCCCTATCCTAGGTCAAATAGTGTGTCTCATGCTCCGTTGGAACTTATTTTTAGTGATGTATGGGGTCATGCAAGAGATTCTTTTGGAAGAAGAAAATATTATGTTAGTTTCATAGATGATTTTAGCAAGTTCACTTGGATATACTTGCTTAAGTTTAAGTTTGAAGTTCTCTCTGTTTTTCAAGAATTTCAAAAACTTGTTGAACGTCAATTTGACAGGAAAATCGATCATTACAGTCCAAAGTGACTGGGGAGGAGAGTATGAAAAACTCAACTCTTTCTTTCGCAATATTGGTATTGCTCATCATGTCTCTTGCCCTCATGCTCATCAACAAAACGGCTCTGCTGAGCGTAAGCATCGTCATATTGTTGAGGTCGGTCTATCTCTTCTGGCTCATCCATCAATGCCACTCAAATATTGGGATGAAGCCTTTATTGCCGTCACTTATCTTATCAATCGTCTTCCTAGTAAAGTAATTGGTAATATTATTCCCTTGGAAAAATTGTTTCATCAAAAACCTGACTATAACTATCTCAAAATCTTTGGGTGTGCATGCTACCCCAATCTTCGTCCATACAACCGACACAAACTTGAATTCCGTTCCACTCAATGTGTTTTCCTTGGCTATAGTAATCTTCAGAAAGGGTACAAGTGCCTTGAAGTTTCCACTGGACGCATATATATTTCTCGTGATGTTGTATTTGATGAAACAATATTTCCTTTTGCAAAGCTTCATCCAAATGCCGGAGCCCTACTTCATGCAGAAATTGCACTTCTTTCTGACTATATTCCTAGTCTTGATCATGGGGGCGAGTTAAATAGTGCTGATCATATGACTAGTTCCAATGAAAAAGGAAATTTTAATTTTGGTGTTAAGTGTGCAGATTTAGACTGTCATTTTATGCAAGAGAATACAAACAAGGGCAGCAGATCCCAGGCTGATTCAGGTGGCAGCGAAGGTGCGCGATTCGAGGAGGATCCAGCCGACAGTGCGACAGGTGCGCGATCCCAGGTGGATCCGAGCGCGCGGCATGCAGCAGCGGACGTGGTGGCCGACCGCCCCAACAGTGCGGGCCCCTCTACTCCAGCCAGCATGGGCCAGCACGCCTCGCCAATCGTCGCACACGCGAAGGACGGGCCAGCGGCCGGCCGAACGACCCACCTTGGGCCCAGCATAGACGGCGCGCCTCACTCGACCGTCCGGCTGGATAACGAAGGCGCCACGCGGTGCGCGCCTGCTGGCGCGGTAATCACGAGAGGGATTTCTGGCTCCCTGGTTCTCTCGGATCGGGAGCTGGGCGATGCAGGGGATCCGGCGGGATCTTCTGTGGCTAATAATTCTACTGCTGAACCAGCGCATGCACATGAACTTCCACATCGTCATACTAGATCCCAGTCAAGTATTGTCAAGGAAAAGGAGTACAAGGATGGTACCATAAGGTATGATAAAATGAAACGTGCTTTCCTTACTAGTATGGGTGAACCAACTCATTTGCATGATGCACTTGCTAATAAAGATTGGAAAGAAGCCATGGATAAGGAATATGAGGCACTCATGAAAAATAAAACTTGGCACTTGGTACCATTAGAAAAGGGCAAAAATGTCATAGATTGTAAATGGGTGTATAAAATTAAAAGGAAGTCTGATGGGAGCATAGACAGATATAAAGCTAGATTGGTTGCAAAGGATTTCAAACAAAGGTTTGGTATTGATTATGAAGATACCTTCAGTCCTGTTGTTAAAGCAGCTACTATTCGCCTTGTATTGTCTATTGCTGTTTCCAGAGGTTGGAGCTTAAGGCAGCTAGATGTTCAGATCGCGTTTCTTCATGATGTTCTAGAAGAAGAGGTTTTCATGCGACAACCACCAGGTTATGAAAATAAGAGCACACCTTATAATGTTTGCGAGTTAGATAAAGCTTTGTATGGTTTGAAACAGGCCCCAAGAGCCTGGTACTCAAGGTTGAGCACAAAGTTACAGCAACTCGGGTTTACACCGTCTAAACCTGATACCTCACTATTCTTTTACAATAAAGGCAATGTTACTATATTTGTTCTGGTATATGTTGATGATATAATTGTTGCTAGTTCAAGTACAGATGCTACTACCTTCCTGCTTAAGGATTTAAAGATGGAGTTTGCTCTTAAGGACTTGGGGGATCTTCATTACTTCCTTGGCATAGAGGTTAAGCAGTTGAAAGATGGTATACTTTTGTCACAAGAAAAATATGCAAATGACATTCTCAGGAGAGTAGGATTGGAAAACTACAAGCCTGTAAGTACACCAATCTCAACTTCAGAAAAACTCACAATCGACATTGGAGAGGCTCTTGGACCTAAGGATGCAACAAACTACATGAGTGTTGTAGGTGCATTACAGTATTTAACTCTTACACGTCCTGATATCTCTTATTCTGTGAACAAAGTATTGCAGTACTTACATGCACGAACTACTGTTCACTGGACTGCAGTTAAAAGAATTGTGAGGTATCTCAAATTTTCAGGAGAGCTTGGACTAAAAATTGTCAAGTCTCCTTCCATGCTTGTGTCTGCCTACTCTGATGCAGATTGGGCAGGGTGTGCTCATGACAGAAGGTCCATAGGTGGATTCTCTGTGTTCTTGGGTACAAATCTTATATCATGGAGTGCAAGAAAACAGGCTACAGTCTCAAGGTCAAGTACTGAGGCTGAGTACAAAGCTTTGGCAAATGCTACGGCTGAAGTCATGTGGATTCAGACTCTACTTTATGAGCTTAGAGTTGACACTCCACGAGCTGCAAGGTTATGGTGTGATAACATTGGTGCTACCTATCTTTCAGCTAATCCTGTTTTTCATGCACGTACAAAACACATTGAGGTTGACTTTCACTTTGTCCAAGAAAGAGTAGCTCGCAAGTTGCTTGATATAAGACTCATTTCTACTGGTGATCAACTTGCTGATGGCTTTACAAAACCACTTACTATGAGAAGGCTCGATGAGTTCAAGTACAATCTCAACCTTGGAGTTCCTTAGGTACAGATTGAGGGGGAGTGTTGAAATAGAGTTGTATAGGGATATGACTAGTGTTTGAATTGTAAACCTCTCCTATCCTTTCTTCTGCCTAACTCCTCCTCTACCGACGTTCTCTATGTATCTCTCGATCAAACTCTTGATCGATCATCTTGTAAGCCACGGCAACATCCATATAAATACAAGTGCGGCCCGAGAAAAGGGTTTAACGCTTCCCACATTATCTTACAGTGGATGCACTCACATATGTATATTTGGACGATAGTTAATAGTATCCATAAAATAGCACTTTTTGTGAGTTATGTATGTTAATTTTGACTAAAGATTTACATTGTCTTTGTATTGTCAAATAGCACTGCCATACAACCCTTTTAATTCTATATAAGGGGAGTACATCTTCTCATATCCTACACCAATATGTGGTTAGCCAACAGTACCCCTAAATCTCTAGTTTTCTGTAGATCCTTGTGCTTCCTATTTGTAGTAGTTAGTTTCTTCCCCTTTGTCCACATTAGTATGCCGAGGAAAGAGCGACGGTCAGGTGTGGCATACATCCATAATGACAAAGACCGTGATCTCACCTTCTACAAGCGACGTTCGGGTTTGTTCAAGAGGGTGACTGACATCTCTGCCCTCACTAGGGCTAGGGTTGCGGTCGTCCTAGAAACAAACAATGGAAAGATGCACTCATTTGGGACGCCATTGGCCGATCCCATTGTTGATGCTTTCCTATTTGGAACTCCACCAGCAGTTCCCTCCGCCGATGAGGCAACCACTGCTAGGATTGGAAGCCTACAAAATGAGGTGGCTCAGTTGGACATGGAGAACATGACCGAAGAAGACAAAAACCAACTTTCCATCCTTCGTATGAAAAATATCCAAGAAGAGAATCGAGGTATGGTGGCAAATCTCATCTTCACGAAGGAACAAGATCTCAGTCTTGAAGATCTGCTCTTCAGTGAGCTCTCTCGGGTCCAAAAAGACATTAGATTCCGACTACCTCCACTACATGGTCGTGAACACAAGACCGGTGGCACATGTGTTGCACAAGATCTGCAACTACCAAGTGTTCTGCCGGCAGATCATTTGGGTACTACTCATTTACTTATGCAGTCATCATAGGCTCACAATCTCTCACAACTCCAGCTACCTTTAGATCCACTACCATCACAACCAGAACAAACTTCGGCACTACTTTTTCCTATGCAGGTACCACAAATGTTCCATTCTGCACCACCATCTTTAGCTCCACACTTGGCTTCCCATGTCCAACCCATACCAAATCAGATACATGAGCAAACTCCACCAGAGGAGTTGCATGTTCAGAACTATGAAAGCCCTTGCAACATAGTGCAACCGCAACAAAATGATGCAAATCACGACTCAACATTTGGGCAGAATTTGGAGGACTCTCCACTATTGGTGTACTCGACTGGCAATGCTTTTTCTATTGATGATCCATTTAACACTGAACAATGGGATTATGCTCTATCAGATCAGTCATGCTACAATAGTTTCCTATGGATGGATGCTTCCTTAGGCTCTAGCGGTATGGATCTAGGGCAGTCTTCCATGGTAAATGGTGGATGGGTTGATGTGCCGCCCTCTTCCACTGGACAAGATATTGATATTCTTACAGACTATGGAGATCTGTTGTAGATGCTAGTTAGCGCTTCCATGTAAGAGCTATATTGAATAAAATATATTTATTTCCAAATTCATTATCCTTTGGACTACTATCTTAATTAGGATGTTTGGGAAAAATATGTATGCTCAGTGTTCCAAGTCTTGGTCCATGTCTCCATGATGTTTTTTCATTAGTACCTACAATTTTGTTGTTGTTGTTGTTTAGATCATTGTCATCTTAAGAATGAAGGAAGTGGAACATGTATTTACAACAATGCACCTCTTAGAATATTGTGAGGCAAACATTAGCGTGTCAACTAAACATAGAAGCCATGCTCATTAAATAATTAAATTAAAAGATAGCATCAGTCCAAACTTCAACTCAAGAGACTAGAATCCATTACTTTTTCTGGTTGCATAACACTACCAAGAACAACAACTACATCTCATATATGAATTAATGAATATGACAAATCAAGGTTTTCTTAATAGACATGAATATGCCTTATCAAGAAATTAGAACCACGGTAGACACGTGAAGAGATGGCGGCTCATAGTCACTCTTGCCATTGCTACTACTGCTGCTACTTCTATTGTCAATCAACATTGGGTCATGTGCAATCTTACTCTTGGCTGGACCCCGTCTGTTCCTCCGAAAATATTGTAATCAACCAAAAGAAAGCAACAAATTCAATATCTGTTTGCATATGCTACATGAGATTACAGATAATCTGAGGTATGGAACGTCCTTTTATGAGAATGACCAAAAATTTCCTTACTTTATAGGTAATAGTAATATATAGTCCTTTGGACTACCACTTCATACCGAGAGCCTGGAGGCTTTACTTGCTCATTCTCCAAACCGCCGTTGTTGACCAAAGTGAGCTTTGGATGCCGAAACGCCGTCTTCTCCCCATCTTGATCTTGGCAGACTCGAGGGAACTCACTGGTGTCCATCCCTTCCTCTGGAAAATTAGTTAGGAAACAAAGTCAGAGTACTCATTGTTATGACCATAAACCTCAATCGCACAATAATTTTTATTACTAAATTTTAACTAGTGATGTAGAAATAAGTAGCACTAGTAGTTACTAGTCAGTTCGACAATGACAGAAACAAAACCTCTCGCAACGACATGCTAAAGATGGATCGCGCAATGCTGACTCAGACAAAAATAGACAATCTAGCATGCAGTACACACGTCCTGCGTCTACTCGCTTAATTTAAAAAGCACAACAGGGAGTTTCAGCAAACTTTATACTATCCAAAAAGAGAGAACAGAAAAAATGAATATCTTAGGAAACAACCAGACGAACACACATCAGCGCTAGCAATCAGAGAAAACGGTATCATATTTTCTTCTTTGTTATTCTTCTGTAGAATCGACAATCTCCTTCTCTTTTTCTGTGTGCAGGAATCACTTCTCGCTAAAAGTTACTACCATAAGTAAATAAAATTGACCAAAGATAACTGGAAAAACGAAATAGCATGAAAAAACCTCAAGAAATCCTTGCATAATAAACAAATTTTGCAATAATATTTAGTTGACGCTACAATACCAATGAGCACTAGGACAAAAAAGAAACGTAAGCAAACTGTCTGTAATTTGTCAGGCAGTTCGACAAGGTACTCTGAACACTGAAGCTAGCTTGGAAAAGGCAGAATGAAGTGCTTAAAATCAGCGCTAGCAATCAGAGAAAACGGTATGACATTTCAGCCCGCGCTTTTCCCCACCAAACCACCTCCCCTCTCCTCCTTGCCCCGCTGCCGCCCAAGATTCCGGCGAAAGTGGCCGGCCGGAGCACGCCGAAAGGCCTCCACACGAACGAGGTTGCCCTCCGCCGCCCCTCCCTCTCATCCTGCGTCGGCGGGCCGGGACCTTGCGGATCTGCGGCGCTTCATCGCGGGCGGCTGGGTTTGGCTTTCCCGGCCGCTGGCGGCTGCACCAAGCTATGGAATGGTCGGGGAGCAGCTCGCGCAGCCCCGGCAAAGGCTCATCGCCGCATGCAGGTGCGGGTTCGTCCGCTCGCCGCCGCCGACAGTTTGCCCGCATGGATTCGGCCGGCCCTCGCGCAGAGGACCTGTGACTCGCTGATGCCGCTCATACAGTGCGACAACTGCCAGCGGACAGTGCCTAGGCTGACTTCGGGCACGCCGAAGCACCCCGGATACGTGTTCTTCAAATGCGAAAACGACGGGTACGTGTTGTTTTACATTCGGCTCATTTCGACAGCTAATTATGTTTGCTCATTTCGAACATCATCATGCGTGTAGGAAGATGGATGCTCATTTTGGTTTGGGGAAGGCGAATACATTAAAGAAAACTGATAGACGTTCGTGCACTCCTTAGTACAATCGAAGGTAATGAAGCGCATGCATGTGCAACTAGAGGGGACGGAACATCTACTTCTTTAGAACCAAAGAAGAATAACGAAGAATGCAAGATCAAGGATCCGCAGATCATGGAGAAGATATTGCTGCAACTAGTAGGAGCAGTTATGGAAGTTGGAAATCTTCTAAAATGCATACATATACTTGTGGTTCTTATTTTTTTGGTCTTGCTTTTCTAGCAAAGATTTGGTGATGTTCTATGTATCCAATGTTGTTGAAAATGCAAAGAAATGCAAATTGAGGTGCAAATTTATATTTTGCGGGCTGGGTGGAGGACGGCCGCAAAGGCAGACCCCGCAAATCCGACCTATAAAACAGGATGTGGGTCGTCTTTGCGGGGTCTGCCTCTGCAGCTTTTTGCTGCGGACTACAAAACAACTTTTCTGTGAACTGCAAACGGAAAATGCGGGTCGGCGGGATGTGGGGTCTACTAGAGATGCTCTTAGCAATAAGGTGGTAGTTCCTAGTCAGTACATGGAACGCGTTGCCAACAGGACAAGTAAAAACGAGTCCAATAAACCAATGGTTCAGGCAACGATCGTACACACATACAGTTTCAGAGATGTTCTCAAGAAACCTACCATAAGGTGATGTTCGATCCATCAATCAGAAAATTGAAAACAACCACACGGACCGGCGCATGTACATCAATAGGAGTAGATGTACAGATACGTATGCATAAATAAATGAATGAATGAAAGGAGTTGGAGAGGGGACACGCTTTGAAGGGCCGCTACTTCCCCGACACTGACTTCATGCACGCTACCATACCAAGTCGGCGTCGGCCACTTGGCGGGGTACCATATCTACGTATTCTATTTTTCGGCCACAATATACGATGATTGAGCGTGTGTCTGAGCTAATAGATCCATCTAACTGGTCGTCGAGACAAGAGCTTGTTCGGCATACTTTCACTGCTCCTGATGCTGAAGCAATATTGAACATCCCTATTCGGCAAGGAGGAGGAGATGATTTTCTTGCATGGGCATTCGAAAGATCGGGGAACTATACTGTGAAGACGGCGTACCGTGCTTTCGTGACTCAGAAAGAGCGTGTTGATCTAGAGGAAGGGACGGCTACCGGAACCTCAGAGGATGATACACAGTTGTGGAAATAACCTATGAAAATTTAATGTCATTCCAAAGGTTAGTGTGTTATGGTGGAGGGTTCTTCGTGGAATTCTCCCAGATGAAGTCACTCTCAACTATCAACATATAGCAGAGATTCGTCGATGCAAAGTTTGTTTGGCTATGGACGAAAATCTGGAGCATACACTCATACATTGTTCACATGCAAAATGCTTCTGGGAAGAAGCATGTGCTTGGTTTGGCCTCAGATTGCCTCGTCTTCATCCAGACTCATGGGCGCAGGATATCACATGCGATCCTCGGTTTACAGACGATGACCGCGCCAAGATCACCATGATAATGTGGTCTATATGGCACTCCCGGAATCGGATCAAGCACGACGAAGAGGGGAGGAATCCTACGGCTACGATCAGGGCCACCAAGGAGGCGATCGCCCTCCTTCATCTACCACGACGACATGCGATGATTCTGCCTGGACTCGGCTGAAGACCACCTGATGAGGGTGTTGTCAAGATTACTACGGACGGTGCTTTAAACTTAGCAGATGGCAGGGGCGGTGCGGGAGGGGTGGCTCGATCCCCTTCGGCGCTCCTGGGAGCATGGTGTAAACCATACTTGGGTATCTATGATCCCTTGATTATGGAGGGTTTATCACTATGAAATGGAGTTCGTTTCGCTTCTCTTCGAGGATTCTCGCACATGGTAATGAAAACTGATTGCTTGGAGATGGTGACGCTATGGAACACTCGCCACAATTCTCGTTCAATTGTGGCTCCTTTATTGTTAGAGATAGGAGAGCTATGTAATAATTTTACTTTGTTCATATTCAGCATGTAAACAGGTCAGCGAACATTCCGGCGCATCTTTGTGCAAAGTGTGCTTGCACTTTGAATGTGACCGATAGCTGGCTTGAGGAGACTCCTAGCTTTTTGGTGACCAGCCTATTGGCTGACTGCCCCAAAAATGCTTTCATATGAATAAAGCTCTCCTCTTTAACCTGTAAAAAAAAAGAGGGGACATGCTTTCATGGGCTCGTCGACGACCGCCATGGCACTTCCGTCAGGACCTCCGATGCAGCGGCAGGAGGGGAAGGGGATTGATGGGGATGGAGTCACAGGAGGAAGGAGATGATAGTACTGCTACCACCTACTATAACGGAATGGGACGGAACTTGGTCGACTGTTGGGCAGTGGTGTTTATGTTGGAAATTTTTACCGTTTGGCACCTTTCCAAAGGAACTGGAAATAAAATGATCGATAAATCTAACCACCAGTCGACTGGTGGTTTGCTAGAAATCCGCACGACTCGATAGCCGCTCGATCCGCATCCAACGGGCCGCGTCGTCCCTGGTGCACGCAGCGCGGGTGGCGCTAGCCGTTACGTTCGCTCTCTGTCGCTGACTTGTGGGTCCACTCGAAACCGCCCATCTCGCCCAATGCGCACGATCTGCACTCGCCCCCTCTCCCTGTTCGCCCGCACTACTTCTTCATCCTCTGCTTCGGGCGTTTGCATTCGAATCTCCTCTCGCTCCCCTTCCCCTCGTGCGCGACTGTTGCTGGTGGTGGCGCGTTCCGGTTCGCGGCGGACGGCGTCTGAATCTACGGTGAGGAACGCATTCCCCACCCCTGTTTCCTTCCTCTTTTTGCTCCGCCGCCGGTCCGCCATTGATTTAGGTTGGAGCCTTCGAATCCAGTAGTTTGTTGTTCCCATTAGGTTAGATTAAGGTCGGCTTCTAATTTCTGAGTCGACGTTGAGCAGCGCATCCCCCATTCCCCCACCCACCCACCCGCCCTGCTCTGTATTTCCTGTCGCTCCGCCTCCATGCTTCGCTGTTGATTTTTGGTGCTCGGACTCTTTGATTCTGGCCGTTGTTGTTGCTATTAGGTTAGATTAGGTCGCCTTCTAATCTCAGTTGATTATGGTTCGGACATCTGGTTTAATTTTGTGGTAATCGTGGGTGTGGATAGGTCTTAGTGGTGGTAAGTGTGGTCGGTTCTAATAAGGATTTTGTTATGGTGTTACTGTTGTGGATGTGGTTGTTTAGGACATCCAATAATGTTTGGTGTTTATGGATTTCAAGTTGTGCATCAGTGGCTGAGGATTTAAAAAGTAACCCTAAGTTTTTTCACATAATGTTGTTTTATGTTGGTTTTGTTTGATGCGGTGTGTCTATTGATTAGGCTTTTGTGGTGCTCCAATTAGCATGTTTACAATGCTTGATTTGCTTGTTATGTCTTGTTCTGTTCAATTATCATGATGTGTATATTGAACTTGCCAACGATATTGCACTCAAATTACCAGATGCTTAAACTCTCTTACTTATCGGTGTTGTCTTGTTATGGTTGAATTATCATGGTGATGGTTTTACACTTACCACTGTCACCTTACCGTAGTTACCAGAAGTTTTTCTAGACTAACTATATGCAGCACAATGCTGATTTCTCATTCATTTGTTTTGGTTGGTTTATTAATGAACATGTGTGAATGCTATTTCTTATCACTGGTAATTTGGTTGTAACTTACCAATTGCATTGTGCCTCAATTATTAGTCACACATGCTTTTTATATACCTGTGCTATCTGTTTTACCTTTTTTTAGCATGTGCGATGGACCAATTGCAGTTTGCTTGTTTCCTTTTATCAGCTGTATTATTGCTTTGTCAAACACCTGTTTTATAAATGTTACAGTTTATTGTGATATCAGTTTTTCAAAGTCATCTAATGGTTTCATTCGCTTTGCTTTTTTTTCCTACGTGTCAGGGAGACAATGCCGAGGAAGCGTAAAAGAGATGGTGATGGAATCGATGAGGTTCCTTCGAAAAAGGCAAAACGCCCTCCTCCGTGGAATAGAGCCTCACCCAGTTCGCTTCTTCTAGCATGCAAGGACATGAATGATGACAGGAAGGGTGCCATTGATGATATGGATTTAACTAGCCTTCGGAATATCCAATGTGACCATCTATTCAACAATCTCAGTGTGTGGCTTGCTGATCTCTACGACCCCAATTCGCGTGAGGTGGTCGTACCAGGCCGATGCAGGCTTCCGGTCAATGAGGAATACGTGCATCGTGTTATGGGCGTGCCGCGTGGAGGGAATGATGTCCCTTACAACCCCCCATCTGAAGCTGATATTGAGTTAGGGCTTGAGTTGTTTGGCGAGCTCGGATATGCCCCTAAAATGAGTGATCTTGTTGATCTCATAAAGGGTTCTAAAAATTCTGATGATACTTTCAAGTGTATGTGGCTTCTGCTTGCGGGGAATACAGTCATTGCCCCGACCACCTCCAACAAAGTTAGCCCCCGATGGTATGCTGTGCTGGTAAGTTTTTTTGTAAATATGTCATTTTCTTTTTTGTGTGCCTGATAACTTTACTATACGTCAGTGTGGTAACTTTCATATTTTTTGTGGTGCATTCGGTGAACTTCAGTTTCTTTCTATTTTTTAACTTGCAGCGTGACATCAATGGTGTTAAAAATCTCAATTGGTCCAAATTTATTGCTGGTGAACTACACAAGGCGCTGTTGAAATGCAAGCCTACCGGGGGTTGCCTTCTCTTCTACAATGTAAGTGACGATGCTTTCCTCTTACCTTCTCTTTTGTCATTTGTCATTTTGTGTCTGATTTTTGTTTGTGTTTACCATGAAGCTTGTGTTTTTCTTATCAGCTATTGTACATTCATGCGATTGATCTTTCTGGACTTGGCATCGTATTGCCTGATGGTCCTTTTCCCATCAATGTATGGACAAAGAAGCTGATAACTCTTGTCCTCAACAAGGATGTTCAGGCTGACAAAGTTTCTTTCAGGAAACTACCGGTAATTTATATCTATGTTTTTCAGTTCACAGTCTGCTTTGCAACTGCATTTTATTTTCATTGTTTTTTGTTGTTACTTATCTGTCATGTCGCTACATTTTTTTCCAGTTGAAGCCTGAGTTTGGCATGAATTTCTGTCTGTTTGGTGGTCTAGAAGGTCTTGACAAGTTTATGCGTGTTCATACTGCCCCAAGCTGCAGTCAAGAGGTGAGCATGTAACCTAGTTTCTAGATTTTTTTTGCTATTTAATGTTCTTTCATTGGCTGATAACTTATTTTTTGCACTCATTGTGGTGATCCTCTTTTGATGCAAACTTGACACTCTTTACTAATTTGGATGATTTCCAATGTGGCATATCCTCTATAGAAGATAATAATTATGATTCAACCATGTGATAATTCTTAGTGCAATGCCTTGATAACTTTGTATCACTCATGTGATAACTTGATATCATGATAACTTTGGTTGCATTTATTATGGTGATTCTTAGATAACTTAAGTTTTTTTTGCTGATATCTAACTGTGCTGTTTTAGCTTTCTCATATATTGATATTCATTTTCATGGTGACTGAATGTTTGCTAAATCATGAATACATTCATTTGTTTACTGCAGCGACACCACACATTTGTTTACTGAATGTTCTTTTTGTGTGTGCTTTTTTTGTTAATTCATGATAACTTTTGTTGCATTTTGGTGATAACTTACTAGTTATTTCTATTTTTTTTGCATTTTTTTATGTTGAACAGAAATTTGCCAAATCAACTCAGATAGTCGCTCGGTTCACGTCCGCCATGGCTGGCATCCTAGGCAATCTTGTGGAATCATTCACCGCTTTAGATGATGAGGGCCATTCAGATGCATCCCGTCAGCTAGACGCTGGATTGAACGTTATCTCCTCTGCCGCCCGTATGACGTCAAGGACTACGCGGTCATCACAAGGCAGGCGGCCAAAAAGTGCTAGAAAGAATGTTGCTGAAGATTCTGACAGTGATGACGAGTATCACAGAGGCAATGATTCTGATTCTGACGCCGACTCCGATGATGATGATGACTATTGAGTTGTTCGCCGTCGCCGTAAAGATTCTTTTGTTGCTTCAGGCAGTGGTACCGTGGATGTAGACATGGGCAGCGGTCCAGCTGATGATGACACCACACATCTTGATGGTGCAACTGTCAAAGCTCATGATGGCACAGGACCAGATGTTGAAGACACTCCTGTCCGCCCTGTCGATGATAACCTCATTGAGTCTCAGATCTTACTCACTGGAACATCTCATGCAACATCCGTCGAATCAGGTGATGGACGGCTTAGCCAGCAAGGTCTGACAGACACGCAAGCTGAGGCGGCCACTGACTCTTCTGTCAAGCGGTGCGGTGCTCAGCTTCTGAAAAATTTGGCTTACCAGAGGCGCAAGAAACTGAGGCTACCATCACCCTCCCGTTCAGCTTCACCAACTGTGCCATCACCCCCCGTCCAACTTCACCAGTTGTGCCTGCCAGCCCATCGCAAAGGCCGTCTTCACCAATTGCACTGTCAGCATCTGAGATTCATGTAGCTGTGAAGAAAGTTGTGGTCCAGGAGCTTGGTATACGTGTGGCTGAAAAGGGAACCGGTGTCTCTGTCCCACTGTCCACCGTGCGAAAGGAGGCCCCACGCAGGTGAGTTATTATTTCCATGGTCCTTTTTATCAATTATGTGCCTGAAACAACATGGTAAATACAGTTGTTTGAGTAAGATAGTTTGGGTAATTTCATGCTGGTGATCAACTTGCTCATTTTTCATCTGCAGGGCCACCGGCAAACAATCTGTTGCTGCTAAGGATTCTGGGATTGCACCAGTGAAAAGGTATTCACATTGTTACTTTCGTTTATGCTCAGCAGTTATTTTGTTCTTGTTGTCTGATAACTTATTTTGATGAACATTGATAACTCAACTTTGCCCCACTGGTAATTTAGAGTTACCAATCTTGATAGTTGTATGTGCTTATAATATTTGGTTATTTTTTTTGATTCAGTGCACCTATGAAACAAGTTGCTGCTGCTAAGGGTTCACCAAGTGTACCAGGAAAAAGGTGTTCACATACCTTTATAGTTTGCATTTATTCAAAACTAATTGTTGGTTTTTTTGTTCATATCATTTGATAACTTTATATTTCTAGTTCTTGATAACTCCGTAATTTTTTCCCTGGATGCTACTTAATACCTCAAGTATGTGACATCTTTTTTTTGATTGAAACATGTGGTAACTTAGGTTTAACAACATGTGTAATCATACTACTACCGTTGTGTACCGATTTTTTCAGTCATTCAAAAGATAAAACTGCTGTGAAAAAGGTGAAATTCGCCAAGACCAGATCCTCTCCACGACTAAGGGAAACATTGTCGCAGACAACGTCATCGGAGACAATAGAAGTTATCCATCTTGATGAATCTCCCATGGCGACATCTCCGTCTGAAAAAGCAGCAGCATCTAGCAAGGCCGCATCTGATGCTGTTGCGGCGACATCGGCTGGTGTTTCTGATGACGCTGTTTTTCAGCTAGCTGCATCGACAACTGTTACTGCTGCTATTGAAGATATTGCCAGCGTTGCTGTGGCTGTTGAATGTGAAAATGAAGTCGTCCCAAATAGATTGCATGATGGAAGTGAAGGTAGGTCTGTTCGCCATCACCTTTGTTTTCAGTTTCTTGTATTTTATAATGTTTTTTGTTGATGATGTGTTTAATCTTTTTCCGCTGTAGCCGTTTGTGTCACTGAGAAAGTTGTGGGAAGTACCAGAGTCAATATGCCTATTGATACGGCTACAGCTGGAGTCAAGAGAATGATGCCCATAATCCTGTTGGCACAGGTTGGTAACTTAACTTTCTTATGTTGATAACTTGTCTCTTTAATCCATGATAACTCAAGATAATATTTCTGGCAGTAACAAATACAATGTCCACTACATGTTTTCCTGGTGCATTTTTTCCTTATTTGTGTGTTGTGATGTTTGAAACAGTAGCTGACCCTACATTGGAGTCGAGCACCCCTGGAGCTAGAGACTACGATGGTAACTTTACGCCACCCAGCTGCTCTCTTGGGCTTGATGCCATCTTTGGTGCGAGTCCACAAGTGCCACCATCTACTGAAGCAACTGCAACGGCTCAAGCTGCACCAACGCTGGCTCAAGTACCACCTGCAGCACCACAAGCATCGGCGGCGGTGCCATCTGTTCAAGTACCATATGCAGCACCAGAAGCACCTGCGGCGGCGCCATCTGCTCAAGTACCACCTGC
The DNA here is from genome assembly GCF_002162155.2 of Triticum dicoccoides. NCBI lineage: Eukaryota > Viridiplantae > Streptophyta > Magnoliopsida > Poales > Poaceae > Triticum > Triticum dicoccoides. The sequence goes on along the minus strand of NC_041393.1, from coordinate 766,179,678 downwards.
AGCACCAGAAGCACCTGCGGCGGCTCCATCTGCTCAAGTACCACCTGCAGCACCAGAAGCACATGTGGCGGCGCCATCTGCTCAAGTACCACCTGCAGCACCAGCTACTGGCCCTGACGCCGTCCTAGGGCTCGCAGCTCCCGTTGATGCTGACTCGAAGGGCAAGGCAGTGATGAAAGTTACCAAGGCGCAACCGGTTGCTTGGGCTCCGCCACCCAACAACTCTGGTAAGTGAAGACCTTGTGTCTTTGCTTTTATGCAGCGAGCGTGATGGATTGAGATATGTCAGTGTTCATCGTATTGTTTTGTGCCTTGGTGTGCTCTTTATTTATGTGTTTGGAACTTGCTACCATTCCGTGTGTATGGATGAATGTAATACTACTTCTATGCTTTGTTGATGTAAATGAACATATGTGCTTTCAGTACCCGTAATATATATTTCTGTTGTGTCCGCTACAATATTTTGTACGATGCTAGCATAGACGATAACTCCATCCTCCCCCTGGTAACTTTGTCAGTTTTGAAAGCCGATGTTATCCGTTACTGACTTTTAGTAAGCGCGTGATGCGTACATCTCCTATCACTGCCTATTTATTTTCCTTAATTCATTGTCATGCTTACAAAACAATACTGCACTCGTAGTAGCAGTTGTGTACTCTTATTCATCTGAACTTTTTTATTATTCCCTCATTTTTTAATCACCCTGATAACTCTATATGACATATCTTGGTAACTCAAATGTTCAAATCCTGACAATTTATGATCCATTGACACCATAACTCCTGCCACATATGCATTGTTTACCAATTCTGGGCTATACAATTCTTTTTGGTCTTCTTTTTTACATGTTATGATGATTTTTTGATTTCACAGCTGTTCCTCGTTATGCACCAGTGTTATCTAGTTTGTTCCTTAAAAGGCCCATACATGTGTGCTGGTAATCCACATTCACATTACCTGGTATCTTCTATATTGTGTTCCTGATAACTTTTTGTATCTTGTCTCAATTTTTAATACTTTTTTTTGCAACAATGTATGTTGTTTATCACTACTGTTCATGTCCTCATCGCTCTTTTTTTTATTTAAGTAACACCGGAAGCTGGTCGTGTGCAAGTGTATGATGTTGAGATTGACGATGATGAGGTTCTCATATGGTGGGAAGAATTTGAACATGGCAATCCAGCATTAAAAGGGAAATCTAATGTTCAAATAGGTGATTTTTTTTTCTGCTCCATGAACATTGCAACCCTTGCACAAACCCCTTTCTTTATTTTTCAATTATGGACCACCACTTCATAATCAAAACATGTGGCAGTTGATATGTTTTGACCCATCACTTGATAATTCTTTCTCCCGTTTGATGATAATTCATGGTTTTCTATTTTTTCTGTTTCTACCAGACAACCCTCAAAGTCCAACATTTGTTACACCAGAGTTACCACCTCGCACAGAGCATTTAGTACGCAGTTCAACCCCTAAATCCTTTATTCGGAAAGTTAGGGTCACCCACCCGTCCAAATACCTGCTCCCGCCTTTTTCCACCCTCACACGGAGCGAGGAGGAAGAGTATGTTTACAATGAAGTTATCAAGCATACTACTGATTCTAACTCTAAGATTAAAGAGTATGTTTCCATCCTTTTTCTCATCTTTTTTAACACTAATCATTATTTGTGCGCTATTTTTTGAAATGTATTTTTTAAATCTTTTTTTTGTATTTTGTAGTGTTAGGGTCATCGACATTGATGGTAGGTGGGTCACCCTCGGTGAGCTTGCCAATTGTGTGAAGGGAGTTGGGCAACTATCAACCAGCATTGCAGAGTTACGTTCGCGTTCTCCAGTACAAGGAAACGCCAAACAGGCTCATCTTCCCTTGGGTGCTCTCTGTGTATCTGTTGATAGGAGACTTCAAATCCAAGTGTTTACTGAAGTATTTTCGATGGGACAAGTCTTACATTCTTAGTCACCAGGATCAGGTATGTTATGCTTGCTGGATCTGGTAACTGTACAGTTAGTGTCTTGGCAACTTCCTGTTAATATCATGTAACTTCCTGTTATTTGCGGATATTGTTTGTTCTTCATGTCATGATAACCTGATTCATGCACACTGGCAACTTTGACCTTTCTGCCCTGATAATTTCTTTTTCTAGTTGCCTCCCATAAGAATTTCATGACCATTTGTTATCTTGGTAATTTTGTTTCTTTTCCAACTCCTTCTATGCTTACTGCCTTTTATTTTTTTGCAGCTGCTATTCCCTGCTTTGCAAAAGTTGGGCCGCGGTCCAGATGACGGGCGAAGCGGTTTGAAGTTCTAGATTCATTGCGTGAACAAGATAGTCCTTCTCTTCTCGAGCATGCGACAAGATACATGAACGCTATAAAGAAGGCCTGGTTGATAAATTACAAGGACTCGCATAAGCAGATCCAGGACTATGAACTTGTGTACATTGATGTGTTGAAACAGGATAATGGGTTAGTTGTGGATTATTCACTCTCTTTTTAACATCCCACTACATGTTTCTCATCCCTGTTTATTGACCTGGTCGCAAACTCCAATTAAACTGATTTTGTGTTGTTTTTTTCATCACAAATGTTTCAGCATTGATTGTGGATTTTTCGCCTGCACGTACCTTGAGGTGTGGGATGGCAAAAATGTTCCAGCCTTAGCTCATGAACAAATTCCAGCTCTCCGGAAAATTATGACATTGAGGTGGTTAGATCATTATCAAAACAAATGCAAACAGTGGCGCTATCATCTGTTCGGCAGTGGATGATGAGGTGATATTTTTTTTACTACGGTGTGATAACTTCTACCAAACTGTGATGATAACTTTTTTATGTGAATCTGTCATGACAATGCCATGGAGCAAAGTGTTGACATGCTGTTTTACTATAGTATACACAGTCCAAAGTCACTGACTATATGATATAATTCACTACTGTGATTATAATTTGTTCATAAGCAATTTTTAGAAGTGCAAACAGGCATAATTCTTTGTTCATAAGTAATACAATGCAGTGCTGGTAGCCTTCAAAAAATGCAGATATAAAAATATTGGATTTTACAAATCCATGTCAATTCCATCATACATTGCTGGTAACTGGCATAATAGTGTACTGATAGCTTGGTTAAGATATAAAAATTTTGGATTTACAAATCCATGTCAATCCCATCAAACATTTGCTGGTAACTGGCATAACAGGGTACTGATAGCTTGCTTACAAAGCCATGATAAAATCTATGATACAATGCTGATAACTGGAATGTTATGGGGCTTGTAGTTTGCACATTATGGTCCATGAAAAAAATGCAGCCACCATCTTCCATTTTAATAGCACCTTCTTCATTTATCTTGCTAGGGGAGATTTTCACGTGCGTTTGTCATGCTCCAGACTCCCGCACACACCACATTTCCTTTTTGGCTTTGGTTTTGCAATCTCAAAACCTGACTGCTTTCTTTTTGACTTTGGCCGCCCCTTCGTTGTAGTCTTGGGAGGGTCTAATATCAACTTTGTGTTTGAGGACGGAGCTGCATCTGGATGTGGGGGCTGGATGACAAAAGCATGATTGTTTTTGCTAGCATGTATCGTCACCCGCACACTTTCTTGCTGTGTGGCAGGGTTACCCTATCGCTGCACATTACTCGCACTTTCTTGTTGTGTGGCGGTGTTCTCCTGTCGATGCACATTAGTGGCACTTGTTTGCTGTGTGGCTGGGTTCTCCAGATGTCTTGCATCAGGGGTGTTTTGGTGATGTGTGACAGGGTTGTCTTCATTCATCCGCCCCACAGGTATCGAGCAGGGATCCGGCTGTCCTTGAAACAATCCTTTTGCTTCTTCCTTTTCCTTTCTTGCTTTTTTAAGTTGATTGTTCTTCAGTATTTCAAGCTCCTCCTTGAAATTATACAGGTGTTTTCTTACCAATCTGGTCCCGTCATCTGTTAGGCAAGCGTCTTTGGACGATGCCTTAAATTCTTTAATAATTGACGTGTATCGCATGACGCTTTTCCCCTCCTCTGGCATCGACTTTTTAACCGTCGGCTGTTCGAAATCAGGTTGAATAAGATCCTCCTCTGGATCCCAGGTCCACCTCTTTAGGATGTACTTTTCAGGTATCTCGTATACCTCAATTTGGTCCATAACTCGTAGTACGTGCGCGCACAGTAGCCCGTCACGATCAAACTTGCAGCAACTACACGAGTATGTCTCTTCAACCATGTTTGCTTGCACATGGTAGTCCCTGTCTCCATATTTTGGTATTGTCCACCGCACTGAGCTGACCTTGAAAGTACCATCATCCAATGCGTCGCATCTGTATGCTGATTTCACCTTCATCTCCACCTGGAACTTGCAAAACAAGTTATGTGTGTATAGCCCCCGCACCTGCATCTCCAACGGGTTCATCGAGTACATTTCGGTTTCTTTGTACATTGTTTCCAACTGCTCTTTTGACATGCTAGCCATCACCTTATCCTGTATCGCAGTGTACTGTTGTGCGAATTCGACCAGCGAGTTGTTTGGGTTGACATACTTCTTGAGCACAGAGTTAAATCCCTCGCTTCTTGCCATGGTCTGCAAGAACGGGAAAAAATCGTGCATATAGTATACCGAGACCCAACACTTCCTATTCTCCCACAGCCATTGGAAATGCTCGTTGTCAGTCTGACCATACGCTTCCATCATCACCCACCACTTGTGCTCAAACTCCTCAACTGCATTCATAATATAAACATGGTAACATCAAGTATTGGAGGATGGTAACATCTGTTCAAACATATCTGGTAACTAGGAACACCAATGATGTTGATAATTATGTCACACACACATGGTTACTTTAGTTGAAGCATCATGGTAAGTACATTGCAGACAGGATAAGTTTTTCTTTCCAAAGCGAATACCTCTCTGTGTGTGTAGTACAAGCAACATTTTTAACTAGCAACAAAAAGGTACTCATATCAATCAGCACTAGCTGGTGATTGAAAAGTTTTGTTGTAACTAGTGGGGTGAACAACTGAAATGTGTACATCAAACATGGACATTATAGGGGTAGTACAGAAAGCAACTAATGTAGGTAATTTTGTTATAATCCTCTGGTAACTTGTCACTTTGTTAGATGGTAACTGTTGTTATCATGCATCTAAACCCATTTTCTATGTGCCCATTTTTCCGTGTATTAAGCTAGTGAGGGGTGGGAAGTAAAATACCAGTCAGGCTGTTGTCAACACAATCCTTGAATGCATTGTTTAGTGGGTCATTGTCAGCCATCAGCTTCCCAAGCTTCTCTTGTGCTTTTTTCATTATATGCCAGCGGCAATTCCTGTGTACTATCCCGACGAACACCTCATCAATAGCACTCCTCATTGCAAAATCTTGATCTGTTATTATGTTCTTTGGCGCAATTCCACCCATTGCATGCAAGAATGCATTAAACAGCCACACAAAGTTACCAGATAGTTCGTTTCGAACAAACCCACAACCAAATTGGATTGACTGCCCATGGTTATTAATGCCAATGAAGGGTGCACAGGGCATTTTGTACATGTTTGTCATGTATGTTGTGTCAAATGAGATGACATCATTGTATCTAGCATATGCCCTACGCGACGCACCATCTATCCAGAATAAATTTTCCACTCTGTCCTCATCATCAAGTTTTATTCTCCAATAGAAATCTGGATCTTGTGCCTTCATATCTTGGAAGTACGAGATTGTGCTCCCCACATCAGCATGGCGGTACTCCATCCAGAATTTAGGTCGCTGGTTTGCGATGTCCTTTGTTGTGTATGGTACATCTTTAGGATTCCCGTAGAACCATTCCATTAGTTACATCTGTCTTGCTGTCTCTATGTTGCATCCGTGCAATATCTTCAAGAAGTCCTGCTCATCTATTGGAATGTTCCTATGTGATGATAGGAACTTTGTCAAGGACGGCTTTCTTATTAGAGGGTGGTTGTGGTCGTATTTGAAGCGTTTGACTCTCCACCACGCATCCGTGTGGGTGATGTAAAGGTGGGCCGGACATCCCGACCTCACAACCTTCCCTCTTTTCCTCTTCTTCACGATGCCTTTTGGGTCTTGCACATCCTCTATCTCTTCCTTGTTTGTTTTTGGCTTGCCGTATTTCCCACAAACCAATAGGACTCTGCTTAAAATATTGTCTTTAATTGTTTTTCTGTATTCCATTCTCATTCCAAACCCATATCTCTATGCATATTGCCTGTAGTGTTCATAAGCTTCCTCAAAAGTATCAAACTTCATCGTTTCATCAAGAGGTTTCGGTGTGGAGTATGCCTCGGTATTTTTGTCTCCCTGTTCAGCATTCTCTCCCCCTGTTTCTGGACTCGCTGGCTCGCTGACTGAATGATCAAAGAAGCTTTCTCTCCCCCCTATGCTGCTAGTAGTCAGTTCTTTGCTTGTCTCTCGAACCATCGGGTTGCTTCTAGATGTAGCACCTGTAATGTTTTTGAAAGTTGTTATTTTGTGTTATATTTTCTGCATGCCAAAACTAGTGGTAACTTGTACTTCAGTTGCTTGGTAAAGTTTGCATGCATTAAGATGTTTTTTGTAGCTGTAAAGTGAAAGCATGTAATTCCAATTGCAATACAGATTGCATGATAATTCGTATGCAGTAAGTGTGGTAACTATACCTAAATTCATGGTAACCTGTGTGCATCAAGCTACGTGATTTGTGAACTGTTTCATGGTGAATGTGATAGTTGTAAATAACATAGGGGTGATAGTTGCAATTCAATTACGATGGTAACAAGTTTGTGTACAAATATGTGATAGCATGGTAAATGTTTTACCTTCATCTGTTTTGGCAGAACCAAAGCTTGCCGTGTGTGCATATTCACACTGTTGGTTTGTCCCCACACCACTCATCATGACATCCACAATACCCCTGTTGTCATGTGCCATTTTCTTGTGTTGTAGCACCTGCTATCACATATGATTGCACCCATTAATTTTCCACAATTACAAGCAATCTTGATTATTTTTTCACAACAACTATATTTTTTCCTTTTACTGCACTAATTACTTCTTTTCTATAACAGGTATCGTTTTGGCAGTAACCAGCATATGGGAGTATGACAGCGATAGTTTCTATGAACCTCATTTCATGAACATCATTTTTTATCCAAAAAGAATGGTGGCAACAATGTAAATCAACACATGTTATTCTTGTAGTGTTTTTAGCACCTTTGGTTCTGAGTTTTCCTGGTAATTTGTAATGAATTAGCAGGATAACTTGTTCTGACATGGGTGTGTTCAATATATAAAGGAAGAAAAGGATCTTTTTTATGTTGAATAAGTCTTACAGGATGTTGATTACTCAATGCACACACTCTGGTAATCTATATTCAATCGAGACGGTATGTCAGTTTTAATGAGAAAATTCATACATGTATTTTCTAACATGCTCCAAAAAAGATAGCTTGGTAGACTGATGATGATAACCTATATGTGTTTATGTTGGTAACTCAATGATGAGGTAACTCAATGATGTAATCTGTAGGTAGGAACATGGTCCAATTTTACCAACTTTTTGCATGTAAAAGAGGAAATTTAGTCAATCTTTTTGTTGGTAACCTGACTGAATTTGAGTGATAACTCAATTTCAACCGAGGAATTACACACATGTAGTAAAAGTACTACCTTTTTGGCATGCTTTAGTTCTTGTTGTCTTTTCCCCATGTTTTTTTCCCCTTGATTTTATTGGTATTAAATGCAAATCCAGCATGTGTATAGAGGTTGAATCACTTACCTCCTTTCTTTTCTGCCTGATTATGACGAAATTGAGACGAATTGATGTAACCCCTATGATGTTCTTGTGGTAAACCGGGGCCCTCCCTCAAATCCTTGTGTTTTTGGAGGTGTTTTTTCGTGGTTTCCTTTTTTTTGGTGGATCAGATCTGGGGCCGAGGTTGCTGGCGATGGAGGCGCGTCGGGGAGAGAGGAGAGAACTGATCGGGGCAGGTGGCTGTTTCTTGCGATGGAGGTAAGAAACTAGGTTTTGGGTTGGTAAGTCACGTGCAGGAGGGGGGAGGTGGGCCAAATGGGCTGTGTTAACTGTCTTGGGCCTCAATGCGTTGCGCGGTGAGGGACGCAGGAGGGGGGAGGTGGGCCTCGCGAGAGAAGTCTGGGTCGTGGGTGGAGCTGCAGAAGTGGGTCACGCGCGGGGAGGGACGCAGGTGTACGATCGTGCGGATCTGTCGCTAACCACCAGTCGGCTGGTGGTTAGTCGCGTCCATGGATGATTTGTTTCCATCCAGCCAGATATAAATTGATACCACATAGTTTGTTGGTGTCCGTAGGGCTTGTCAACCATTTCTACCATAGTTTTAAGAGAAAAGTATACTTTTTCTCCCTCAATTTTTGACGGAGTCTAGATTTGGTCTCTCAATTTCAAAACCGGATAACTTGCCCCCTTAACTTCTAAAACCAAAAAAGATTCATCCCTGGTCACGGTTTTGATTGATTTGATGCTGTCCCACCCCGGTTTTGACCATGCCGACTCAAACTCGCATACTTTTTCCAAGTCCGAGTAATGCTTTCAAATCTGTGTACTTTTTCAAATCTGTGAACTTTTTTAAAGTCCACGTAGTTTTTTCAAATTCCTGTAAAATTTACGTACTTATTGATATTCGTGTACATATTTTGGAAAGAGTTCATGAATCTCAAAAATTTATGCGAACTTGAGAAAAGTAAGCGGCTTAGGATTTTTTACACAAAAATATGTGGATTTGAAAAATTATATCAACTTGAAACAATACATGAATTTCAAACAAAGTTCATGGACTAGAAAACGAACACAATTTGAAAAAAAAACGCGGACTTTCAAAAGTATGCGGATTTGAAATAAGTACGTGAACTTCAAAAACAGTTCATGGATTTGATAAAATTACACAAACTTGGGAAAAATACGTGGATTTGAAAAAACTACACAAATGTTAAAAAAATCACGGATTTGGAAAAGGTACGAAAATTTCAAAATAGTGCACTGATTTGAAAAAAGTATGTTTATTTCTTAAAAACAATACGCGACCTTGAAAAAACTATGCGGATTTGGAAAGTGTATTCGAATTTCAAAAAGTACACGGATATAAAAAATTACGCGAATTTGAGTGAGACCGGTCAAAACCGGGGTGAGTCAGCACCAAACCGGTCAAAACCAAGACCAGGGACGAACCTTGTCCGGTTTCTGTAGTTGGGGGTGCAAGTTGTTCGGCTTTGAAGCTGAGGGATCAAATCTAGACTCTTAGCCTAACAAGCAAGGTTTACATGCTCTTAAATTAATGCGATGGTTAAAACTAAACTGAAAATATGTAGCTAAGAGATGACATCTAGTACAATGGATGGAATTGTCCTATCTTCTTTACTGAGAGACCATCTCTTAGGTAAGAGATGGCAAGCGTTTTTTTCCTCCATTCGCCCTTTTCTAACTCAGCAGTGATCTTAGGTGACATTGTGAAGATAGCACCATTGTACACGCTCTAATGTAGCTAGCTCTGTACGAGTGTGTCATGCGGGAGGGCTGATGCAAGATGCACCGATGATGGCCCATGTGACTCAAAATGACAACATATGTATCATTGGTAGTGCCAACGATATCTGTCATTGTTGGCACCGACATGTCGGAGTACTACTGGTGAAATATTATATTTTAGGGTTATATTTTTGAAATTTATGTAATAAAAATAATATTTAAAATATACCTCCCAATGACAGGGAGTATCTTGCTTGTGCCCGTCTAGTGGCCCCACAACCACCCGAAAACAGAAGGGGGTACCTCGCTTTTGTACACCGCCTAACCAAAGAGCGCCATCAAGTATTAATGATCCATATAGAGAGGCATCCATTTGTTCGTGTTAGACGAGCCCGGATTAATGTGTGATAGGTCGTGCATGGAGCCATCCACCCTATATGGACAAGAAATCATGGAACACCTTGCTTTCTGTCTAGTTGTCCAACCAAACTACACCATCAAGTGTTAATGAGCCCTAGAGAAAAACATCGATATATTTGTGCAAGTCACCATTTTAGCATGGATTAATGTGCATGCGGCTCCATATCAGGAGTTGCCCACCTCATGTTTTCGGACAACCTACTCGAAAAGTGGAAGTATTAAAGAGCCAAAAATAAAGACATCGATTTATTCGTGCTAGTCACCGTTTTAGTTTGGATTAATGCACATATTACCAGCAGCCATCCGCCTTGAATCGGCAGGGAACTAGGGGGTACCTTGCTTATGTCTGCTGGTCTGGCCGAATAGTACCATCAATCATTTGTTGTAGAGAGAGACACCAATTTATTCGTGCTAGTCACCAGACAGATGGATACAGGCCAAGAGTGATCCCCTCAAAATTGAAAAGGAGTACATTACTTCTGTGTGGCTATCCAACCGAATAGTACCATGCATTATTAATGAGCCTTGGAGAAATATAACGATTTATTCGTGCTTGTCACCATTTTAGCTCTACGTAATGGGAGCCGCCCATTACTAATTGGTAGTTAGAACCTCGCTCATGTCCAGCTACCCAGCTGAAAAGTGTCATCAAGTAATAGTGAGCGATAGAGAAAGCCATCAATTTATCCATGCTAGTCACAATTTTAGCCTGAACATCGAACGAGTAGGAACCAAGTTTTACCTTGTGTCTGGTTATCTAGGAGAACAATATTGTCGAGTATTAACAAGCCCTAGAAAACATCAATTTATTCATGCCAGTTGATATGTCCTATACGTATCAAGAAATTTTTATTGTTTCAGGCTATACTTATATAATAATGGCATAGTATTAGCATCAACTTTTATAGTTTTTCTTTTTTAACCTATTAATTCGGTGCAAAGTGCCAGTTGTTGTTTTTTTGGATTTTCTAAAAAAAATCAACTTTTAGGGACCAAAAAACTAGAAAAAAATACTAAGTTTTTTTGAAGAAATGAAAACGGAGGGACCTAGACCCACCTGGTCCCCCCTAGGCCACATGCCACAGGAGGTTTCCTCCATCGCATCTTTCTTCTGCTGGCTTTATATACTCCCAAAAACCTCAGAAATATTAACAGATGATTTTTGGGCCGCCCACCTCTCTGCTCCGGGGAGATCCAATCTGGAGGCTTTTTCAGGTACACTACCAAGGGGGAATTAATCACCATTAAAGATTATTTACATGAACATTGATGCCACTGTGTTCATGTGTGAGTAGTCCTTTTTGTACTATGGGAACATAACATTTTTTTTCATTATAATATGGCATCAGCCCACGTCCTAATAAGTTAGATGAAATACCTTCTTGTTATAATGGCAATGGTGGGTAATTATTTCACTTAAAACTAGTCTAATGGTTATACAATATTAGTCTATTAAATAGACAGTCGGATGTTTTTGATTTTTGAGAGATCTTCTAGCATTTTTATCCTTTTTCTGGTGAGCCTGGCAATTGCTTTTAATATATAATAGATACACAGTTAGTTGTTTCTCTTTTGAGTTATTTTCTAGCATTTTTATCTTTTTCTGGTGAGCCCGTCAATTACTTTTAATACATAATAGATTAGGTTGTGTTGGATCCTTCCAGAAAAAGCCTTACACATATTATTTTATGGGCCATAAAAAATTAGGGCCCAAGATATACATGTGTAACCAATAAAAACACATCTTTCGCGGGAACTGGGCTTACCAAGGAGGCAGGTCGATGCTCCGAGTAACATATGTGTTATACCATGACATACCAAATGTCCTAGTATTTTCTAGTTGCTCTTAGTGTATCTTTCCCAGTTGGAATCTCAATTTCTAAGTTAAGCCCCAAAGCAAGGACCATGTTATACTTGGATATTATGGATTAAAGGACTACCACTTCTAGATTAGGTAGTTCCTAGTACAGGATATGGATGTAATCAATATGATCACTGATACATTAGGATGTAATCAATGTGATCAACAAAGGATTTGGACGCAATTAACAGCCAAATAAATTTGACCACAATTATTTTTGTATATTAGAGTAAAACTTAGTTGGGTTTAACTCCCATTAATACTTCTAGATAAGGATATGGATGTGGTCAAATGGCAACAATTTAATATTTCTATTTTTAGAAGTGTTAATACTTACATGAGAAGAAATACATATCAGTGGTTGCAAAGAAGGATGTGGATGCACTCACATATGTATATTTGGATGATAGTTAATAGTATCCATAAATAGCACCTTTTATGAGTTATGTATGTTAATTTTTACTAAAGATTTACATGGTCTTTGTATAGTCAAATAGCACTACCATACAACCCTTTTAATTCTATATAAGGGAGTACATCTTCTCATATCCTACACCAATATGTGGTTAGCAAACAATACCCCTAAATCTCTAGTTTTCTGTAGATCCTTGTACTTCCTGTTTGTAGTAGTTAGTTTCTTCCTCTTTGTCCACATTAGTATGCCGAGGAAAGGGTGTGGCATACATCCACAATGACAAAGACCGTGATCTCACCTTCTACAAGCGACGTTTCGGTTTGTTCAAGAGGGCGACTGACATCTCTGCCCTCACTAGGGCTAGGGTTGAGGTCGTCCTAGAAACAAACAATGGAAAGATGCACTCATTTGGGACGCCATTGGCCAATCCCATTGTTGATGCTTTCCTATTTGGAGCTCCACCAGTAGTTCCCTCCGCCGACGAGGGAACCACTGCTAGGATTGGAAGCCTACAGAACGAGGTGGCTCGGTTGGACATGGAGAACATGACCGAGGAAGACAAAAACCAACTTTCCATCCTTCGTATGAAAAATATACAAGAAGAGAATCCAGGTATGGTGGCAAATCTTATCTTCACGAAGGAAAAAGATCTCAGTCTTGAAGATCTGAACAAGCTCTTCAGTGAGCTCTCTTGGGTCCAAAAAGATATTAGATTCCGGCTACCTCCATTGCATGGTCGTGAAGACAAGACCGGTGACACATGTGTGGCACAAGATCTGCAACTACCAAGTGTTCTGCCGGCAGATCATTTGAGTACTACTCATTCACTTATGCAGTCACCATGGCCTCACAATCTCTCACAACTCCAACTACCTTTAGATCCACCACCATCACAACCAGAACAAACTTCGGGACCACTTTTTCCTATGCAGGTACCAATGTTCCATTCTCCACCACCATCTTTAGCTCCACCCTGGGCTTCCCATGTCCAACCCATACCAAATCAGGTACATGAGCAAACTCCACCAGAGGAGTTGCATGTTCAGAACTATGGAAGTACTTGCACACAACAAAATGACGCAAACCATGACTCAACATCCGGGCAGAATTTGGTGGCCTCTCCACTATTGGGGTACTCGAGTGGCAATGCCTTTTCTATTGATGACCCATTTAACACTGAACAATGGGGTTTTCCTCTATCAGATCAGTAGTACTACAATAGTTTCCTAGGGATGGATGCTTACTTGGGCTCTAGCGGTACGGATCTAGGACAGTCTTCCATGGTAAATGGTGGATGGGTTGATGTGCCACCCTCTTCCACTGGACAAGATATTGATATTCTTACAGACTATGGAGAGCTTTTGTAGATGCTAGTTAGCGCTTCCATGTAAGAGCTATATTGAAATAAAATATATTTATTTCCAAATTCATTATCCTTTGGACTACTATCTTAATTAGGATGTTTGGGAAAAATATGCATGCTCAGTGTTCCAGGTCTTGGTCCGTGATGTTTTTTCATCAGTACCTACAATTTTGTTGTTGTAGATCATTGTCATCTCAGGAATGACGGAAGTGGAACATGTATTTACCACAATGCACCTCTTAGAATATTGTGAGGCAAACATTAGCTTGTCAACTAAAAATAGAAGCCATGCTCATTAAACAATTAAATTAAAAGATAGCACAAGTCCAAACTTCAACTAAAGAGACTAGAATCCATTACTTTTTCTGGTTGCATAACACTACCAAGAACAACAACTGTGTCTCATATATGAATTAATGAATATGAGAAATCAAGGTTTTCTTAATAGACGTGAATATGCCTTATCAAGAAATTAGAGCCATATTAGACATGTGAAGAGATGGTGGCCACATGTGATCCATTGATACCACATATGCCCCATTAACAACATTGAAAAGTACCGTGGATCTAGAGCTCTCCATGAAGATATTGTAAATTGGCTTAATTTTAAAGTATGCCATTAATCATCGCAATACAACAAACTTACAAGGACATAATGACCATCTCGTAGAAGACATCAGTTAATCAACACATGTAGCCACTTTTGTAGAAGAACAACCTAAATCTAGAACTCACATATAACTTACCATAAACACAATTCTTTTTGGTGGATGGCATGCATGAGCTTTGGTAAATAACTAATCTAAGAGTAGTAATGGTGACGATATATTGTCATTAGTTAAAACAACATGTATATGGCTAAGAACATAAAAAAGAAACACCTAATCTCGGACTTTCACATGTCATAATTTTAATGATCAAGTATTAATTTTTGTGATGCAACATGACCTTCATATTCAACATAACACCAAGCTTGGAGAGATAATGTTTAGATTAGATGCACATCGTACTTAAGAAGACATACACCCATGGTGCCAACATATAAAAGTACTTCAAATATTAAACTCACACTGGATGGCATAATATCATGCACTACAAGAGAGTGGCCTGTGTAACCGACACTCCATCCATGACGAACGGGTAGGTAACACATCGTCAACCCGTCTTAATACTCATCAAATGCAGGTTTGCTATCACTAACGGGTGATTTTCCGGCGCTCAATGACTGGTAGAAATCACTAATTGTTTTGCGGTTGTCACTTTCAAAATACAAAGAATCCACCAGAACTAGATTTTCATTATTACAAAAAGAGAGGGGAAATCATAATTATATAAAGAGACGGGAAATCTTAGTGGTACTTAGCGTGGTTGAATTACAAAGGGAAGTTTTCTACGAGCGAAAATAGTCTTGTACTACATATGTTTATTTATTTTTATTTTCTTTGTGATACATATGTACAAGGAGGGAATAGAAAAAAAGGAAACACTAGCTAGCTAGTGTAATTATACAAATCTTTCCACTTAAGCCTCAAAATGTAGATAACTCTTATGTTGAGCTCTATGGAGCACAAGCTAGATCTCTGATTTGAAGTCCTAGAGGCATCTATATAGATATGGTTGTTGAGACTACTTGTCGTTTCCCCTGTCTACAACAGGGTGCAGCGACGGGGAACTGATCTCTGCATCAAGGAGCTCCTCCGGCATGATCGCCGGTCCGGCTGCCTCCGGTTGCCCCGACTAGGTCAACCTGTGTCTACAGTGGTGACGCCTGCTGCAGTCTTGCTCTCCCTCCCTCCGTCTCGCTGCTGCCCGTGACCTCCAATGAAAGACGTCAGGTCACCACACCACCAAGATCCGGATCGCAACCACAGTATGGCCAGCTGTTTTGGTTCATGTCGATTCTGCCAAAGCCGTCCCATCTCCCTTACCTATCCTCCTGTAAGGCTACGTGCTTTTGTTCATGTCGATTCCACGGCCGTGGACAGGACCCACAAGATCAAATGAATCTGACTGTTCGCGGCTAAAGTCGTGCAGTTCTAGGACGATCAAACCCCTTTGATGCTCCAGCGTGTTCGGGTATAGACATTATGTACTGCACATACGCCATCTCAGCTTATATATTGCTATCCCAAATTCACATATGCAGTATCACTTTGTTTAAGCATACAAGTATGAATCAATTTTGTTATTGTTGTAGATTAACCATTGTCATTGCCCATATTGAAGCTTTGATCTAAATTAACAGAAGTAAAAAGTTGCAGGTAAGATGCTCCGACTGTAGTTTATATAGTCATCAGTACCAGATGGGGTTCTATATGTACTCACATAATTATGGATATTTTCGTCGCGACATGAAACCTGGTAATTTGGTGGATTATCTCATGCCCCAATTAATGCCTATAATATGGTGAAATTTACATAGAGTTATTTTCTTTCAGAAAATCTGTTGGCGTCGACTAACGAATGGTATTGTATAAATTGTCAGACTTTGGGACGGCAAGAGAAGTATGTTCCGCTCCTCCTTACACATATTATGTTTCCAGCAGGGTGATTTTCTGTATTTTTTTTCTTTTTTTGAAAAGGAGGTTTGCCCCGGCCTCTGCATCAGAATGATGCATACGACCATATTATTGATAAACAAAAGGTCCAACATAAGTCTCGAGGTCTCAAACAAAATGAAAAAAATGCTCATAAAGAGCACTAAAGAAAAAACAGGGCAGCCACAACCGGCAGGCAAAACAAAAGATAGGAAACTAAATACCTATCCTATTACGTGACTGCCATCCAAACCGGTTGAAGATAGCCTGAGCTACCGTCTCCCATCGGATAGATCCAGTATCCAAATGCTCCCTGGCCTCCATCGAAGTGAGTAGCGACCACATACGGATGAGTGTAGTGGCCCTGAAAACAACATGCAAGAAATGAATATTTGTTGTTCTGTTAAAAACCAAGTCGTTTCTGCAGTTCCAAACTGCCGATAATAAAGCGGATACTCCTACACGGATGTGCCTTGCTGTTGCTGCATCAATCCCATCTAGCCATGTCCCAAATAACGTGTTGATGGAATTGGGAGGAGTAATATTAAAAGCTATGTGGACCGGCCTCCACAAAATTGTTGCCAAAGGGCAGTCAAGAAAGAGGTGTTTGATTGATTCATCACTATCACAAAAACTACATCTTTTAGATCCAGTCCAGTTGTGCTTCGCCAAATTGTCCTTAGTTAGGATGACTTGTTTGTGGACAAACCACATAAACACTTTTATTTTCAAAGGCACTTTGACTTTCCAAACATGTCTCAAACTAGGAATAACGCTAGTGTTGATAATATCCAAATACATGAATTTAACCGAAAACTCACCATTCTTAGCTAGTTTCCAGTGCAACTGATCTGGCTGTTGAGAAAGTTGGACATCCATCAATCTTCTCACAAGATGGAGCCAAGCTTCCCAACGGTTTCCCACTAGCGTCCTCCTGAATTGAATATTAAGAGGATTGGACTGTAGTACTGTTGCAACGTAAGCGTCTCTCCGCTGAACAATATTATAGAGAGAAGGATATTGGATTGCAAGGGGTGTCTCCCCTAGCCAGGTATCCTCCCAGAATCTTGTGAAAGTACCATTTGCAACTATAAATTTTGTCCTGTTAAAGAAGACTGATTTCACTCTCACCAGTCCCTTCCAAAAAGGCGAATCAGTCGGTCTTACCGTTACCTGGGACAAGGTTTTGGACTGAAGGTACTTATTACGAAGAATCTGGGCCCATGTTGCATCCGTCTCTACAGATAACTTATACAACCACTTGCTGAGAAGACATCTGTTCTTCACCTCTAAATTTTCAATGCCTAGACCCCCTTGATCTTTCGGCCTACAAATGATATCCCACTTAGCGAGTCTGTATTTTCTTTTTAATTCATCGCTCTGCCAGAAGAACCGCGATCAATAGAAATCTAGCCTTTTTCGTACACCAACTGGTACTTCGAAAAAGGATAAGAGAAACATCGGCATACTTGTGTGAGCTGAATTAATCAGAATCAATCATCCTCCATATGAGATAAGCTTGCCCTTCCAGCAGCTCAGTTTTCTTTCAAATCGATCTTCAATGCTCTTCCACTCCTTGTTTGAAAGCTTGCGATGGTGGATTGGTATACCCAAATACTGAAGGGTAAAGACCCCAATTCGCACCTGAACAATTCCTTGTAATCTTGTTGTTCTTCTTTAGCTCTTCGAAAGCAGAACAATTCACTTTTGTGGAAGTTAATCTTTAACCCCGATAATTATTCGAACAAGCACAATACCAGCTTCATGTTTCTAGCTTTAGCCAAATCATGCTCCGTAAAGACGATAGTATCATCCGCGTACTGTAGGATAGACACTCCTAAGTCAACTAAATGCGGAATGAGGCCACCTACCTGGCCATCATCCTGAGCCCTTCCTATTAGGACTGTCAACATGTCAACGACTTTGTTGAACAAAATCAGAGACATCGGATCTCCTTGTCTCAGACCCTTGTGTGTCTGAAAATAATGACCTGTGTCATCATTTACCATTCCAACACTCCCTTTTTGCATGAGAGAATCTACCTGGTCTCTCCAGGCCTGATCGAATCCTTTCATACGCAAAGCCTGCTGAAAAAATGGCCATTTTACCTTGTCATACGCTTTCTCAAAATCCACTTTGAAAACCACCCCATCTAGTTTTTTCGTGTGGATTTCATGGAGCATTTAATGCAGAACCACAACCCCGTATAGGATGTTTCTGTCCGGCATGAAAGCCGTTTGACACGGCTGCACCACAGAATGCGCAATCTGCGTAAGCCTATTAGTCCCAACTTTGGTGAAGATTTTAAAGCTAACATTAAGAAGACAAATTGGCCTAAATTGGTCAATCCTCACAGCCTATGTTTTCTTAGGAAGCAAAGTAATTGTACCGAAGTTCAAGTGAAACAGTTGTAACTGTCCCAAAAATAGATCATGGAACATCGGGAGCAAGTCCCCCTTAATGATCTGCCAACACTTTTTATAAAACTCTGCCGGAAAACCATCTGGTACTGGAGCTTTATTATTTTCCATTTGGGAAATTGCCTCAAACACCTCTTTCTCCGAAAGTGGGGCTGTCAAAATATCATTCTCATCTGCTGCGAGCTGAGGAACATCCTCAACCCTTGACTCATCCAAGGATACGAAATTATCCTCGAGAGGCCCAAACAGCTGCTTATCGTAATTGGTGATATATACCTTTGGGTTCTCCTGCCCTAAAATCGTCCCATCATCTTGCTCAAGGTGAAATATTCTCTTCTTTCGATGCTTGCCATTCGCAATCATGTGGAAGAATTGTGTGTTATCATCCCCTTGGATGATTTTGCGAGCTTTAGCTCGCAGTGCCTGTCGGTGTCAAAACCGGCGGATCTCGGGTAGGGGGTCCCGATCTGTGCGTCTAGGCTGATGGTAACAGGAAGCGAGGGACACAACGTTTACCCAGGTTCTGGCCCTCTCGATGGAGGTAAAACCCTACTTCATGCTTGATTAATATTGAAGAAATGGGTAGTACAAGAGTAGATCTACCACGAGATCGTAGAGGCTAAACCCTAAGAGCTAGCCTATGATGGTATGATTGTAATTGTGATCATCCTTCTAAGGACCAACCTCTCCGGTTTATATAGACACCGGAGAGGGCTAGGGTTTACACGGAGTCGGTTACAAGGAAGGAAACACAATATCCGGATCGCCAAGCTTGCCTTCCACGCAAAGGAGAGTCCCATCCGGACACAGGCCGAAGTCTTGAATCTTGTATCTTCACGCTTCAATAGTCCGGACGATGTATACAGTCCGGCTGTCCGGATACCCCCTAATCCAGGACTCCCTCAGTAGCCCCTGAACCAGGCTTCAATGACGATGAGTCTGGCGCGCAGTCTTGTCTTCGGCATTTCAAGGCAGGTTCCTTCTCCGAATACTCCAAAGTAATTATCGAACACGTAGACCGTGTCCGGATCCACAAGATGATATTCATATTTCATTGTAGGGAACATAGCGTAAATCTGATCTGCTGGCAATCTTCGTACCCGTGCCCTTGCATCGTGGCCTAGTCCAACACGAACCGGCATTTCTCTCCCCACCTCGACTCGCGTTGCGAGGCGGTTTTATTGGCACGTCCTGCCCAAGCAGAGACCGTGTTCCTCTTATTACGGGATTTTCCATCAATATGGGCGTGTGTGACCCCACGACGACCGTTGGTATGACTCCATGTATTTTTGGATAAGTCTCAAGCGGTCACACTGAGGACTCTTGATATTCACCCCCCTTTATAAAGGGATCGAGGCCTATGCCTCTTTTCCACCTCCCCTGCACCTTCTCGCACCTCGAGCTCCAACACCCAAGACCTAAGCTCCAACACCCCAGATCCTCCAATATGTCCGGATCCAACCCTAAAGGCCAGTGGGTGGCCTCCTCGATCCAAGAGGAGGACATTACGAGGCTTAGGGAGGTCGGATACCTGACCGCCGATATCCGGCACAGGCTTCCTGCTCTAGGGCAGGTTATCCCTACACCGGAGCCCAATGAGAGCATTGTGTTTGTCCCCCACTTCCTCCGCGGCTTGGGCCTCACCCTCGACCCCTTTGTAAGGGGGCTCATGTTCTACTATGGGTTGGATTTTCATGATCTGGCTCCGGACGCTATCCTCCATATCTCGTTGTTCATTATTGTGTGCGAGGCTTTTCTCCACGTCACCCCACACTTCGGCTTATGGCTGAAGACCTTCAATGTGAAGCCGAAGATGATCGAGGGGCGACGTGCAGAGTGAGGAGGTGCCATAATAAGCAGGAACGCCGATGCCCCATGGCCAGAGGGTTCTCCCAGAGGTATCCGATGTGTGGCAACGGAGGTGGTTTTATGTTAGAGCTCCCAGAGGCACAAAGTGCGTAGCCGCCCCCGAGTTCCGTTCGGGCCCTCCGTCACAGTTGGCGTCATGGACCGACGCAGGACGGAATTGGGGGCCTGCCAGTGATGTTCCAATACTGCAGAGCCGTATCCGGGAGCTTATCGAGAGGGACATAAATCTTGTCAGCATAATTCAAGTAATGCTAATCTGACGGATGTTGCCGTGCAAACGTCGGCCTCTCCGGATGTGGGAGTTCAATCCGGAGGGTCTGCGGACTATTAAGCACTTCTTCGGCCTGAAGCTCGAAGGGATGTGTAAATTACTCTTCGGACCACAAGTAAAGTGTTCGGACAACACTGAGGATGCAGGCCTAAGCTGCAATCGCCTAGATACCCATGTAAGTAACCTTAAAGACGGACACTCTGTTTATATTTGCCATAACCATTGTTCTGAAAAACCCTCCGTGGCCAGGAATGGCTCAACAAGGCGGAGAGAATCAGGTGTCCGGCGCCACTTCCTGAAGGCTCGCCGGGTCCAACCGTTGCCAAGATGCTTGGCCGGGTGCTTAGCAAAATGCCCTCAGGGAAAGGCGAAGGAAAGGGCAGCGAAGCCGGACTTCAGACACTATGCATCCAGACCAGGGGAATTGATTTCTCCCCAAAGGAGGATAGTCGGGGAGGGGAATCTGAGGCCACCACCCTGCGCGGGAAGAAAAGGGCCGCCTCCGAAGACTTGGACACGGAGATGCCCAAACAGGGGAAGAAAGTGTCCCCGGGGGGCTCTGTCTCGACGGGTGTTCTCACCACGTCAGGCCCATCAACGGGCCAGCCCTCGAACGAGCTGTAAGTTAATCACTATTCCGAGGGTACTGCGTTTCTCCGAGATCAATAACCAGGATTCGTCTTTTGCAGTCCGGCTAGCAGCTCTCCTCAACAGAGTTCGTCTTCGGGGGATCTTCCTCCGGAGATGATGGAGAGCGACACCCCACCCACCTCTCCGCCTCATGAAGTGGGAAACACTGAGGTGTCGTCACGGAGGAGTCCGGATCTGCCGAAGCCGGAGGCCAATACGTCAGTCGCCCTGAGCCCGGAGCGTTTGGCTCCCACGGGGGGTGATGAGAAGGGTCTGGCACAATTCGATGCCCGGCCAGACGTACTGACAGGTCTTCTGGAGCGAGTTGCGCTCTCGGCGGAGCACCACTCATTAATGAGTGCGGTGCTTAAGAAGATTTCATCCGCTACAAGCGGTTTGACTGAGGCATTTACGAGCCTGCTCAGAGGCTTTGAGGTATGTAGTAAAAATGCACTATTTTTTGGCTGTGAGGCATGCGCTAGGTGTGCTCCATATGGATAGTAGCCCTTGAGACTCTGGTTGCCCGCCATAGGCGGCAAACGGGGGATCATATAGTAATGGCTGTGTTGTACATGTGCGCAGGTATCTAAGGATCCGGCAGCCGACCAGTCTGTTGAAGTTGCCGAACTAAGGAGGCAGATCGGATCGATCGATGCCGATATCACGCTGGTGAACAAATGGCTGGAAGAGTCAGAGGGTATGTGCTCTGCTTCCCTTATTATGTTGTATAGGAAAATGTGAGAGGGGCATAATATTAATGCAATGTGTTTGTACTGCAGATGGTGCTGCTGCTGTGGAGGCCCTGAGGGCGGAACTTGCTTAGGCCAAGGAACAAGATCGGGATAGCAATGCGGCTGCCCTAAAGGGGGCCGAAGAATTGAGAGCCGAATAGGATGCTCATCGCCGAAGCGAGGAAAAGATAGCCAAAATGGCTGTGGAGCTAAAAAATGCCGCCGACCGGTATGTACTGCTTGAAAAGGAGAATAAGGCTAGCTCGGCCGAGCTGGACAAGGCACTTAATGCCACCAAGGAGATGCGGACCAAGATCCGGGGTATGCGGGAGGAGCTCCAACAGGCCGACCAAATCGTGGCTGGGGGCTCCTACTTACTGCGGACGAAGTTTTTGGATCCGAAGTATGCTCCCCTGGATGGACGCCGGAGTCCGGCCGACGCATATGCGGACTTGGCGAATAGTACGGCTGACGCTACCAAGTTCTTCGAGGATCAAGGTGATAAGGAAGTGGAGAAGCTTTTCTGGTCGCAATTCAATGCTCCCACCCACCCGCTGCCGTTAAATGAGAAGATGGCTGCTGTGGCGGAGCTTCACGGGCTGTCCGGGCTTGCAATGCGGTCTGTAATAGACCATCTTTGGCCGAAGGGGCCTAAGACGGACAGCTACTTTGGTTTGGTGCAACAATTCCTTGGGGTTGTGCCTCGGATCGACGCCATGAGGAGGTCGGCGTGCATAGAGGGTGCACGAATGGCTCTTGCCCACCTTAAAGCTTATTGGTCGGATATGGAGGCCACCATTGTAGCAACCCAGGATCCGGCGGGAGGCCAATATCCGACCGAGCACTACTTGGCGCAGGTCACAGAAGGTGCCCGGCTAATAGAGGCGCAGTGCTCGAAGAATGTCTTGTTCGAGTGATAAATCGAATCATTGTAAAACATGTTTATTTTGATTATGAGGATATATTTATACTTTTTGCCTGAAAAGATGATTGTGTCCCCTATGCGGCCGTTTTTATATATGTATATAAGTAATCCGAAAGTTAGCAGTCGTTGGCTTCAGCCCCCACGCATACAATGCGGGGGTATTCGCGAAAAATATGCTTAATCACACTTGATCCAACGTCTTGGTCCATTAAGGAGGTGATCGCACGTCGAACTAGGCAACCGGACTATATAGCTGTAGGACTTTCGCTTAGCCATGGGAGTCTAAAGGTGGGGCTACTATGTAGCCCCTGGTACCTTCGCGTGCATCCGAATACGGGCGCGTATGTACATGGCCGGGAAACGACCCTTCGTTAATGCGGAGGAATCCTAAAGATTCCGGTGAGTCTTCGAGTGGTTGAACAGTCTCTCGCTGCATCATGACAGTCAGTTTTCGGCTTTCTCTCTGAGGTGCCTATCCGGAATAACCAGGGTACAATCGCAGTAGTTCTCCTTTGGCCGCCTTAGCCGATAATAACGGAATGTAAGGCAGCAAACCCAGGAGCCGGGCAAACCCAACATTTGACCAAAGACATGATTCGGAGCTGATGCATATAAGGCCAAACTCGTGACGTCGAACACTCCCGAAGGTATTCGGGCTTTGTAACAGAAGATGGGCTAAAGAATGCCCATTCATCATAAACCGTGTGTTTACAGGTACGTGCGGTAATCTGTTGTGGCGAAATGCCAATAATGACAGTATCCTCTGTGGGTATGGAACCCATGGGATGGTTAAACAACAAGAGGCAATAGAAAAGGTTTACACAGGGGCTTAATCTAAAAAGAAACCTATTGAACGGGGCCCTGCTGCACGTCTGCGCCTTTGTCTCCGTTGTGCCGTATCCTGGAAGGGTATCACACGAACATTGTCTGTGGAAAAAGGAAAACTCGTAGGAGAGTACAACGTAAGTATGACATGGATAGTAAAAGTGTAAGATGTTGGCCTGCCAATAAGGTTGAGCCAAGTGTGGGGCTGTATTAAATATTTATAGCCCCTGGTGTCCGCTACGGGATTACATATACGGTGCCCTGGTTTAATTTTATCCGGGCTACCGGACTTGTCTAACCTGTCTGTGGTCTTAATGACCAGTCATGTTTTCTAATATTGGAGGCCGCTTATAGTCCGGCTGCCAGGGCCGTCACGTGTTCCTCTACGCGTGAAGAGCGCTCTGTGATTCCGCTAATGGTGATGACGCCACGTGGACCGGGCTTCTTGAGTGTAGGGTAGTGATACGTCTCCAACGTATCTATAATTTTTGATTGTTCCATGCTATTATATTATCTGTTTTAAATGATTATGGGCTTTATTATACACTTTTATATTACTTTTGGGACTAACCTATTAATAGGAGGCCCAGCCCATATTGTTGTTTTATTGCCTGTTTCAGTATTTCGAAGAAAAGGAATATCAAACGGAGTCCAAACGGAATGAAACCTTTGGCAACGTGATTTTTTGGAAGAATATCACCCAAGAGACTTGGAGTTCACGTCAGAAGATCCTCGAGGAGGCCACGAGAGAGGAGGGCGCGCCCCCTGTCTCGTGGACCCCTCGAGCACCTTCCGACCGACTTCTTTCGCCTATATAGTCCCGCGTACCCTAAAAACATCCACGGAGAAGATAGATCGGGAGTTCCGCCCCCGCAAGCCTCTGTAGCCACCAAAAACCTCTCGGGAGCCCTTCCCGGCACCCTGCCGGAGGGGGGATCCTTCACCGGTGGCCATCTTCATCATCCCGGCGCTCTCCATGACGAGGAGGGAGTACTTCACCCTCGAGGTTGAGGGTACGTACCAGTAGCTATGTGTTTGATCTCTCTCTCTCGTGTTCCCTCTATGGCACGATCTTGATGTATCCCGAGCTTTGCTATTGTAGTTGGATCTTTTGATGTTTCTCCCCCTCTACTCTCTTGTGATGAATTGAGTTTTCCCCTTTGAAGTTATCTTATCGGATTGAGTTTTTTATGAGAACACTTGATGTATGTCTTGCCGTGCTTATTGATACGTCTCCAACGTATCTATAATTTTTGATTGCTCCATGCTATTTTATCTACTGTTTTAGGCAATATTGGGCTTTATTATCCACTTTCATATTATTTTTGGGACTAACCTATTAACCGGAGGCCCAGCCCAGATTTGATGTTTTATGCCTATTTCTGTGTTTCGAGGAAAAGGAATATCAGACGGAGTCAAAACGGAACGAAATCAACTTGAGAAGTTATTTTTGGAAGGAAATCCACCCGATGGACTTGGAGTGCACATCAGGAAAGTAGGGAGGTGCTCACGAGGGTGGGGGCGCGCCCCTGCCTCGTGGCCCCCCCCTTCGGTCCATCGACGTATCCCTTGCACCCATATGTACCTACGTATCGTAAAACTTCCAGAACAGAAGATAGATCGGGAGTTCCGCCGCCGCAAGCCTCTGTAGCCACCAAAAACCTCTCGGGAGCCCTTCCCGGCACCCTGCCGGAGGGGGGATCCTTCACCGGTGGCCATCTTCATCATCCCGGCGCTATCCATGACGAGGAGGGAGTAGTTCACCCTCGGGGCTGAGGGTATGTACCAGTAGCTATGTGTTTGATCTCTCTCTCTCAAGTTCTCTCTCGTGTTCCCTCTATGGCACGATCTTGATGTATCCCGAGCTTTGCTATTGTAGTTGGATCTTATGATGTTTCTCCCCCTATACTCTCTTGTGATGAATTGAGTTTGCCCTTTGAAGTTATTTTATCGGATTGAGTCTTTTATGAGAACACTTGATGTATGTCTTGCGATCCACTTGATGTATGTTTTGGTGATCAACCTGCGGGTTTCGTGACATTAGGAACCTATGCATAGGGGTTGGCACACGTTCTTGACTCTCCGGTAGTAGCTTTGGGGCACTCTTTGAAGTACTTTCATGTTGGTTGTATAATCATGCCCACGGATACTTGAGGTGACAATGGAGTATCTAGGTGACATTAGGGTTTTGGTTGATTTGTGCCTTAAGGTGTTACTCTAGTACAAACTCTTGAATAGATCGATCTGAAAGAATAACTTTGAGGTGGTTTCGTACCCTACCATAATCTCTACGTTTGTTCTCCGCTATTAGTGGCTTCGGAGTGACTCTTTGTTGCATGTTGAGGGATTGTTATATGATCTATCTATGTTATTATTGTTGAGAGAACTTGCACTAGTGAAAGTATGAACCCTAGGCCTTGTTTCCTATCATTGCAATACCGTTTACGCTCACTTTTATCGCTCGCTACCTTGCTGTTTTTATTATTTCAGATTAAAAATACCTTTATCTACCATCTATTTTGCACTTGCATCTTCATCTCTTCGCCGGACTAGTGCACCTATACAATTTACCATTGTATTGGGTGTGTTGGGGACACAAGAGACTCTTTGTTATTTGGTTGCAGGGTTGTTTGAGAGAGACCATCTTCATCCTACGCCTCCTAGGGATTGATAAACCTTAGGTCATCCACTTGATGGAAATTTGCTACTATCCTACAAACCTGTGCACTTGCAGGCCCAACAACGTCTACAAGAAGAAGGTTGTGTAGTAGACATCAAGCTCTTTTCTGGCGCCGTTGCCGGGGAAGCTAGGTAAAGGGTACTCACACTCCGTCAACTAAGCTCTTTTTTGGGGAGGTGAGTGCTTGAAGGTATATCTTTAGATCTTGCAATCGAATCTTTTTGTTTCTTGTTTTATCAGTAGTTTAGTTTATAAAAGAAAACTACAAAAAGTTGAGTTAAGTTTGTCTCATACGCTTTGTCTTTTTAATATCTTTTGTGAGTATGATGGAAAGGAAAATTGTGCTCAAGTGCTAGAAGAAGAATTACATAGAATGCTTGGCATGAAATATGTGAATGATGAGCATGATTGCAATGTTGTTAGTATGAATTCCCTGAATATCCATGATGCTAATGATATGCAAAGCCACAAGCTTGGGGAAGCTATGTTTGATGGAGATGATATTTTTTGTCCCCCAAGCTTTGATGAGCAAATTTACTATGATGAAAGCATGCCTCCTATCTATGATGATTATTGTGATGACACGTATGCTTTAAAGAATAATGATAACCATGAAACTTGTCATCTTGATCTTAATTTTCAATCATGTGATAGTTATTTTGTTGAGTTTGCTCCCACTATTATTCATGAGAAGAATTTTGCTTATGTGGAGAGTAGTAAATTTTCTATGCTAGTAGATCATGAAAAGAATGCTTTAGGTCCTGGTTATATTGTTGAATTCATTCATGATACTACTGAAAATTATTATGAGGGAGGAACTTATGCTTGTAGGAATTAAAATAATGTCAAGTTTCCTCTCTATGTGTGGAAAATCTTGAAGTTATGCTTGTTTTACCTTCCTATCCTTGTTGATTATTGTTCCCTAAGTTGTTTTCTCACAAAATCCCTATGCATAGGAAGAGGGTTAGGCTTAAATGTGCTAGTCATATGCTTCATGATGCTCCCGTTATGTTTCAATTCTTATCTTTTATGTGAGCATCATTGTCATCATCATGCCTAGCTAGAAAGGCATTAAAGAAAAGCGCTTGTTGGGAGACAACCCAATATTTACCCTTACTGTTTTTGTTTGTCCACATGATTATTCTACTGTAGTAATCATGTTTTATAGCTTTTATTTCAATGAAGTGCCAAGTAGAACCTTTGGGAAGACTTGGGTGAAGTTTAAATGATCTTGCTGTAGAAAACAGAAACTTTTGCGCTCACGAGAATGGCTGCCATTTTTTACTGAAAAGTGCTTTTAGGTTGATTCTTTTTGCAGATGATTAATAGACAAATTATTCAGGTCCAGAAATTTATTTCGTAATTTTCGGTGTTCCAGAGGTATACATTTGATACAGATTACTACAGACTGGTCTGTTTTTGACAGATTCTGTTTTCATTGTGTTGTTTGCTTATTTTGGTGCATCTATGGCTAGTATTAAGTGGTATGAACCATAGAGAAGTTAGAATACAGTAGATATTACACCAATATGAATTTAGAATGAGTTCATTATAGTACCTAAGTGGTGATTTATTTTCTTATACTAACGGAGCTTACGAGTTTTGTTTTGAGTTTTGTGTGGTTGAGGTTTTCAAGTTTTGGGTAAAGATTCGATGGATTATGGAATAAGGAGTGGAAAGAGCCTAAGATTGGGGATTCCCAAGGCACCCCAAGGTAATATTCAAGGACAATCAAGCAACTAAGCTTGGGGATGCCCCGGATGGCATCCCCTGTTTCGTCTTCGTTCATCGGTAACTTTACTTGGAGCTATATTTTTATTCGCCACATGATATGTGTTTTGCTTGGAGCGTCATATTATTTTGCTAGTTTTTGCTTGCTGTTAATTATAATAATGTTTTGTATCTTTAGTTTCAGTAAAAAAGTCAAGGATAGCCTTTGCCATGCTTATTTTGCTAGTATACATGTTGCTGTTTGAAAACAGAAAGTTTACCGCTGTTGCAAAAATTCCCTAGAAAAGTCAGAGAATGGTATAATGTTGAATATTTTGCATATTAAGCTCTGATAAATTTATTACAGTGCGAATTTTAGTTCATAATTTTTGGAGTCAGGGAAGTATTGTTACTCTTGCATTCTTCACAGACTGTACTATTTTGGCAGATTGGTGTTATGTTTGCATTGTTTGCGTATGTTTGCTTGTTTAATGATTCTATTTGAGGATAGGAGTATTAAATATACAGAGGCATTTAGTATGCAATGTTGAATAATAATGTTAGTGGTTTGTTACAGTAGAAGATGCTATGGTTTTGCTTTGGTTTATACTAACCTATCTCACGAGTTCTTGTTGAGTTTGTTGTGAATGAAGCTTTTGATAAAGGAAGAGAAACCATGATATGAGAGGAATTAAGGAGACATAAAAGCTCAAGCTTGGGGATTCCCAAGGCACCCCAAGATAATATTTCAAGAAGTCTCAAGCATCTAAGCTTGGGGATGCCCCGGTAGGCATCCCACCTTTCTTCTTCAATCACTATCAGTTAGTATCGGTTGAGCCTAAGTTTTTGCTTCTTCACATGAGTTGTGCTATCCTTGCATTGTCATTTTATTTTGCTTTGCTTGCTGTTTGAATAAGATACCAAGATCTGAAATTCTTTAATGAGAGAGAGTCTTTGCATAGTTGCATAATTATTTAGCTACTCATTGATCTTCACTTATATCTTTCAGAGTAGTTTGTCGTTTGCTCTAGTATTTCACTTATATCTTTTAGAGCACAATGGTGGTTTTATTTTGAAGAAAGAGATGAACTCTCATGCTTCACTTATATTATTTTGAGAGTCTTTAATAGCATGGTAACTTACTTAACATTAAGATACTTGGTATTCAAGATATGTGAAACTTTCTTTTGAGTGCGTTGAATACTAAGATAAGTTTGATGCTTGATAATTGTGTTGAGATATGGAGGTGATAACATCAAAGTGATGTTAGTTGGGTGATTATGAATTTAAAGAATGCTTGTGTTGAAGTTTGTGATTCCCGTAGCATGCACATATGGTGAACCGCTTTGTGATGAAGTTGGAGCACAATTTTATTTATTGATTGTCTTCCTTATGTGTGGCGGTCGGGGACGAGCGATGGTCTTTTCCTACCAATCTATCCCCCTAGGAGCATGCGCGTACTGCTTTGGTTTTTGATGACTTCTAAATTTTTGCAACAAGTGCATGAGTTCTTTTGATTAATGTTGAGTCCATGGATTATACGCACCCTTTCACCCTTCCATTATTGCTAGCCTCTCTTGTGCCGTGCAACATTCGCCGGTACCATACACCCACCATATACCTTCCTCAAAACGGCCACCATACCTACCTATTATGGCATTACCATAGCCATTCCGAGATATATTGCCATGCAACTTTCCACCGTTCCGTTCATATGACACACATTACTTTTGTCATATTGCTTTTTGCATGAACATGTAGTTGACATTGTATTTGTGGCAAGGCCACCTTCATAATTTTCATACATGTCGCTCTTGATTCATTGCATATCCCGGTACACCGCCGGAGGCATTCATATAGAGTCATATTTTGTTCTAAGTATCGAGTTGTAATTGTTGAGTTGTAAGAAAAATAAAAGTGTGATGATCATCATTATTAGAGCATTGTCTCAGTGAGGAAAGGATGATGGAGACTATGATTCCCCCATAAGTCGGGATGAGACTCCGGACGGAAAAAAAAGAGTGGCCATAAAAAAGAGAGAGAAAAGGCCCAATAAAAAAATGAGAGAAAAAGAGAGAAGGGATAATGCTACTATCCTTTTACCACACTTGTGCTTCAAAGTAGCACCATGATCTTCATGATAGAGAGTCTCATATGTTGTCACTGTCATATACTAGTGGGAATTTTTCATTATAGAACTTGGCTTGTATTTTCCAATGATGGGCTTCCTCAAAAGTGCCCTAGGTCTTCGTGAGCAAGCAAGTTGGATGCACACCCACTTAGTTTCTTTTGTTGAGCTTTCATATACTTATAGCTCTAGTGCATCCGTTGCATGGCAATCCCTACTCACTCACATTGATATCTATTAATGGGCATCTCCATAGCCCGTTGATACACCTAGTTGATGTGAGACTATCTTCTCCTTTTTGTCTTCTCCACAACCACCATTCTATTCCACCTATAGTGCTATGTCCATGGCTCACGCTCATGTATAGCGTGAAAGTTGAAAAAGTTTGAGATTATTAAAGTATGAAACAATTGCTTGGCTCGTCATCGGGGTTGTGCATGATTAAATACTTTGTGTGATGAAGATAGAGCTTAGCCAGACTATATGATTTTGTAGGGATAACTTTCTTTGGCCATGTTATTTTGAGAAGACATAATTGCTCAGTTAGTATGCTTGAAGTATTATTATTTTTATGCCAATATGAACTTTTGTCTTGAATCTTTCGAATCTCAATATTCATACCACAATTAAGAAGATTTACATTGAAATTATGCCAAAGTATCACTCCGCATCATAAATTCTCTTTTATCATTTACCTACTCGAGGATGAGCAGGAATTAAGCTTGGGGATGCTTGATACGTCTCCAACGTATCTATAATTTTTGATTGCTCCATGCTATTTTATGTACTGTTTTAGGCAATATTGGGCTTTATTATCCACTTTTATATTATTTTTGGGACTAACCTATTAACCGGAGGCCCAACCCAGATTTAATGTTTTATGCCTATTTCAGTGTTTCGAGGAAAATGAATATCAGACGGGAGTCAAAACGGAACGAAATCAACTGGAGAAGTTATTTTTGGAAGGAAAGCCACCCGATGGACTTGTAGTGCACGTCAGGAAAGAAGGGAGGTGCTCACGAGGGTGGGGGGCGCGCCCCAGGCCCACCCCCTGGGCGCGCCCCCTGCCTCGTGGCCCCCCCTTTGGTCCATCGACGTATCCCTTGCACCCATATATAGCTACGTATCGTAAAACATCCAGAATAGAAGATAGATCGGGAGTTCCGCCGCCGCAAGCCTCTGTAGCCACCAAAAACCTCTCGGGAGCCCTTCCCGGCACCCTGCCGGAGGGGGCATCCTTCACCGGTGGCCATCTTCATCATCCCGGCGCTATCCATGACGAGGAGGGAGTAGTTCACCCTCGGGGCTGAGGGTATGTACCAGTAGCTATGTCTTTGATATCTCTCTCGTGTTCTCTCTCGGGTTCCCACTATGGCACGATCTTGATGTATCCCGAGCTTTGCTATTGTAGTTGGATCTTATGATTTTTCTCCCCCTCTACTCTCTTGTGATGAGTTGAGTTTCCCCTTTGAAGTTATTTTATCGGATTGAGTCTTTTATGAGAACACTTGATGTATGTCTTGCGATCCACTTGATGTATGTTTTGGTGATCAACTTGCGGGTTTTGTGACATTGGGAACCTATGCATAGGGGTTGGCACACGTTCTTGACTCTCCGGTGCTACGTCTCGAGCTTGCGTTGGATTTCCCCGAAGAGGAGAGGATGATGCATCACAGTAGCGTAAGTATTTCCCTCAGTTTTTGAGAACCAAGGTATCAATCTAGTAGGAGACCACGCGCAAGTCCCCCGTACCTGCACAAAATGATAGCTACTCGCAACCAATGCTTAGGGTTTGTCAATCCCTTCACGTTCACTTACGAGGGTGAGATCTGATAGAGATAATATTTTTGGTATTTTTGGTATAAAGATGCAAAGTAAAAAGTAAAAGCAAAGCAAGGAAATAAAGTGATGGAGATTGATATGATGAGAATAGACCCGGGGGCCATAGGTTTCACTAGTGGCTTCTCTCAAGAGCATAAGTATTCTACGGTGGGTGAACAAATTACTGTTGAGCAATTGACAAAATTGAGCATAGTTATGAGGTTATCCAGGCAATGATCATGTATATAGGCATCACGTCCGTGACAAGTAGACCGAAACGATTCTGCATCTACTACTGTTACTCCACTCATCGACCGCTATCCAGCATGCATCTAGAGTATTAAGTTAAAAACAGAGTAACGCCTTAAGCAAGATGACATGATGTAGAGGAATAAATTGATGCAATATGATAAATACCCCATCTTGTTATCCTCGGTGGCAACAATACAATACGTGCCTTGCAACCCTTTCTGTCATTGGGTAAGGTCACCGCAAGATTGAACCCAAAGCTAAGCACTTCTCCCATTGCAAGAACTACCAATCTAGTTGGCCAAACCAAACGGATAATTCGAAGAGACTTGCAAAGATAAATCAATCATACATAAAAGAATTCAGAGAAGAATCAAATATTTTCCATAGATAAGTTGGATCATAAACCCACAATTCATCGGTCTCAACAAACACACCGCAAAAAGAAGATTACATCGAATAGAACTCCACGAGAGAGGGGGAGAACATTGTATTGAGATCCAAAAAGAGAGAAGAAGCCATCTAGCTACTAACTATGGACCCGAAGGTCTGAAGTAAACTACTCACACTTCATCGGAGGGGCTATGGTGATGATGTAGAAGCCCTCTGTGGTAGATGCCCCCTCCGGCGGAGCTCCGGAACAGGCCCCAAGATGGGATCTCGTGGATACAGGAAGTTACAGCGGTGGAATTAGGTTTTTGGGTCCGTCCCTGATCTGTTGGGGGTACATAGGTATATATAGGAGGAAGGAGTACGTCCGTGGAGCGTCAGGGGGCCCACGAGGTAGGGGGCGCGCCCAGGGGGTAAGGGCGCGCCCCCCACCCTCGTGACCGCCTCTGGCACTCCTTGGAGTAAGGTCCAAGTCTCCTGGATCACGTTCCGTGAGAAGATCACGTTCCCGAAGGTTTCATTCCATTTGATATTCCGTTTCTTCGAAACACTGAAATAGGCAAAAAAACAGCAATTCTGGGCTGGGCCTCCGGTTAATAGGTTAGTACCAAAAATAATGTAAGAGTGGAAAATAAATCCCATTATAGTCCAAAACAATAGATAAAGTAGCATGGAGCAATCAAAAATTATAGATACGTTGGAGACGTATCATCCGGTAGTAGCTTTGGGGCACTCTTTGAAGTACTTTCATGTTGGTTGGATGAATCTGAGATTGTGTGACGCATATCGTATAATCATGCCCACGGATACTTGAGGTGACAATGGAGTATGTAGGTGACATTAGGGTTTTGGTTGATTTGTGTCTTAAGGTGTTATTCTAGTACGAACTCTTTTATAGATCGATCCGAAAGAATAACTTTGAGGTGGTTTCGTACTCTACCATAATCTCTATGTTTGTTCTCCGCTATTAGTGGCTTCGGAGTGACTCTTTGTTGCATGTTGAGGGATTGTTATACGATCTATCTATGTTATTATTGTTGAGAGAACTTGCACTAGTGAAAGTATGAACCCTAGGCCTTGTTTTCTATCATTGCAATACCGTTTATGCTCACTTTTATCGCTCGCTACCTTGCTGTTTTTATTATTTCAGATTACAAATACCTTTATCTACCATCTATTTTCCACTTGCATCTTCATCTCTTCGCCGAACTAGTGCACCTAAACAATTTACCATTGTATTGGGTGTGTTGGGGACACAAGAGACTCTTTGTTATTTGGTTGCAGGGTTGTTTGAGAGAGACCATCTTCATCCTACGCCTCCTACGGATTGATAAACCTTAGGTCATCCACTTGAGGGAAATTTGCTACTGTCCTACAAACCTGTGCACTTGCAGGCCCAACAACGTCTACAAGAAGAAGGTTGTGTAGTAGATATCACTTATCTGTGGTGACAATGGGATATCATGTGCCTCTTGATGTATGTTTTGGTGACCAACTTGCGGGTTCCGCCCATGAACCTATGCATAGGGGTTGGCACATGTTCTTGACTCTCCGGTAGAAACTTTGGGGCACTCTTGAAGTACTTTGTGTTGGATGAATAGATGAATCTGAGATTCTGTGATGCATATCGTATAATCGTGCCCACGGATACTTGAGGTGACAATGGAGTATCTAGGTGACATTAGGGTTTTGGTTGATTTGTGTCTTAACGTATTATTCTAGTACGAACTCTTGAATAGATTGATCCGAAAGAATAACTTTGAGGTGGTTTCGTACCCTACCATAATCTCTTCGTTCGTTCTCCGCTATTAGTGTCTTTGGAGTGACTCTTTGTTGCATGTTGAGGGATTGTTATATGATCTATCTATGTTATTATTGTTGAGAGAACTTGCACTAGTGAAAGTATGAACCCTAGGCCTTCTTTCCTATCATTGCAATACCGTTTACGCTCACTTTTATATTAGTTACCTTGCTGTTTTTATTATTTCAGATTACAAAAACCTATATCTACTATATATTTTGCACTTGTATCTTCATCTCTTCGCCGAACTATTGCACCCATACAAATTATCATTGTATTGGGTGTGTTGGGGACACAAGAGACTCTTTGTTATTTGGTTGCAGGGTTGTTTGAGAGAGACCATCTTCATCCTACGCCTCCTACGGATTGATAAACCTTAGGTCATCCACTTGAGGGAAATTTGCTACTGTCCTACAAACCTGTGCACTTGCAGGCCCAACAATGTCTACAAGAAGAAGGCTGTGTAGTAGACATCAAGCTCTTTTCTGGCGCCGTTGCCGGGGAGGCTAGGTAAAGGGCACTCACTCACACCCCGTCAACTAAGCTCTTTTCTGGCGCCGTGGCCGAGGAGGTGAGTGCTTGAAGGTATATCTTTAGATCTTGCAATCGTGTCTTTTTGTTTCTTGTTTTTATCACTAGTTTAGTTTATAAAAAAAACTACAAAAAAATGGAGTTAAGTTTGTCTCATACGCTTCGTCTTTTTAATATCTTTCGTGAGAATGATGGAAAGGAATATTGTGCTCAAGTGCTAGAAGAAGAATGCATTAGAATGTTTGGTACTATATCTTTGAATGATGAGCATGATTGCAATGTTGTTAGTATGAATCTCTTGAATATCGATGATGCTAATGATATGCAAAGCCACAAGCTTGGGGAAGCTATGTTTGATGAATATGATATTTTTTGTCCCCCAAGTTTTGATGAGAATATTTATTATGATGAAAGCATGCCTCCTATTTATGATGATTATATTGATGAAAGTGGGTTTGGAAGAGTGTCAACTTTAGGAAGTAGTGATCCCACTATTTTGGAGCATGTTGAATCTTATTGTGATGAATATGAAAGTGGATTTGGAAGAGTGTCAACTTTATTTAGTGATGATTCCACTATTTCGGAAGAGGTTCCAATTGATTATGAGAATAAAGTTGCTATCTACGATGATTATTGTGATGATAAAAGAGAATTTATGAAAAGAATGTTTTAGGTCCTGGTTATATTGTTGAATTCATTCATGATACTACTGAAAATTATTATGAGGGAGGAACTTATGCTTGTAGGAATTACAATAATGTCAAGTTTCCTCTCTATGTGTTGAAAATCTTGAAGTTATGCTTGTTTTACCTTCCTATGCTTGTTGATTATTGTTCCCCTAAGTTGTTTGCTCATAAAGTCCCTATGCATAGGAAGAGGGTTAGGCTTAAATGTTCTAGTCATATGCTTCATGATGCTCCCGTTATGTTTCAATTCTTATCTTTTACGTGAGCATCATTACCATCATCATGCCTAGCTAGAAAGGCATTAAAGAAAAGCGCTTGTTGGGAGACAACCCAATATTTACCCTTACTGTTTCTGTGTGTCCACATTATTATTCTACTGTAATAATCATGTTTTATAGCTTTTATTTCAATGAAGTGCCAAGTAGAACCTTTGGGAAGACTTGGGTGAAGTTTATATGATCTTGCTGTGAAAAATAGAAACTTTAGCGCTCACAAGAATAGCTGCCATTTTTTATTGGAGAGTGCTTTTAGGTTGATTCTTTTTTATATGATTAATAGAAAAATTACTCATGTCCATCAATTTATTTCATAATTTTTGGGGTTCCAGAGATATACGTTTGATACAGATTACTACAGACTGTTCTGTTTTAGACAGATTCTGTTTTCATTGTGTTGTTTGCTTATTTTGGTGCATCTATGGCTAGTATTAAGTGGTATGAACCATAGAGAAGTTAGAATACAGTAGATATTACACCAATATGAATTTAGAATGAGTTCATTACAGTACCTAAGTGGTGGTTTTATTTTCTTATACTAACGGAGCTTACGAGTTTTGTTTTGAGTTTTGTGTGGTTGAAGTTTTCATGTTTTGGGTAAAAGATTCGATGGACTATGGAATAAGGAGTCGCAAGAGCCTTAGCTTACAACTAAGCTTGGGGATGCCCCGGATGGCATCCCCTCTTTCGTCTTCGTTCATCGGTAACTTTACTTGGAGCTATATTTTTATTCGCCACATGATATGTGTTTTGCTTGGAGCATCATTTTCTTTCGTTAGTATTTGCTTACTGTTAGTTGGAATAATGTTTTTCATCTTTATTTTCAATAAAAATGTTAAGGATAGCCTTTGACATGCTTATTTTGCTAGTATACATGTTGCTGTTTGAAAACAGAAAGTTTACCGCTGTTGCAAAAATTCCATAGAAAAGTCAGAGAATGGTATAATGTTGAATATTTTTGCATATTAAGCTCTGATAAATTTATTACAGTGGGAAATTTAGTTCATAATTTTTGGAGTCAGGGAAGTATTGATACTCTTGCATTCTTTATAGACTATACTGTTTTGGCAGATTGCTGTTATGTTTGCATTGTTTGCATATGCTTGCTTGTTTAATGATTCTATTTGAGGATAGGAGTATTAAATATGCAGTGACATTTAGTATTAAATGTTGAATAATAATGTTAGTGATTTTTTACAGTAGAAGATGATATGGTTTTGCATTGGTTTATACTAACCTATCTCACGAGTTCTTGTTGAGTTTGTTGTGGATGAAGCTTTTGATAAAAAGAGAAACCATGATATGAGAGGAATTAAGGAGACACAAAAGCTCAAGCTTGGGGATGCCCAAGGCACCCCAAGATAATATTTCAAGAAGTCTCAAGCATCTAAGCTTGGGGATGCCCCGGTAGGAATCCCACCTTTCTTCTTCGACAACTATCGGTTAGTATCGGTTGAGCCTAAGTTTTTGCTTCTTCACATGAATTGTGCTATCCTTGCAATTTCATTTTGTTTTGCTTTGCTTGCTGTTTGAATAAGATACCAAGATCTGAAATTCTTTAATGAGAGAGAGTCTTTGCATAGATGCATAATTATTTAGCTACTCTTTGATCTTCACTTATATCTTTCGGAGTAGTTTGTCGTTTGCTCTAATACTTCACTTATATCTTTTTAGAGCACGGCGGTGGTTTTATTTTGTAGAAATTAATGAACTCTCATGCTTCACTTATATTATTTTGAGAGTCTTAAACAGCTTGGTAATTTGAATGAAAACTATCATAGAAAGTGAATTGGATGCTATGATCAATTTGATGCTTGATAATTGTTTTGAGATATGGAGGTAGTAATATTAAAGTCATGCTAGTTGGGTAATTATGGATCTAAAGAATGCTTGTGTTGAAGTTTGTGATTCCCGTAGCATGCACGTATGGTGAACCGCTTTGTGATGAAGTTGGAGCACAATTTTATTTATTGAATGTCTTCCTTATGAGTGGCAGTCGGGGACAAGCGATGGTCTTTTCCTACCAATCTATCCCCCTAGGAGCATGCGCGTAGTGCTTCATTTTTGATGACTTCTAAATTTTTGCAATAAGTATATGAGCTATTTTAACTAATGTTGAGTCCATGGATTATACGCACTTTTATCTTTCCACCATTGCTAGCCTCTTCGGTACCGTGCATTGCCCTTTCTCACCTTGAGAGTTGGTGCAAACTTCGCCGGTGCATCCAAACCCCGTGATACGATACGCTCTATCACACATAAACCACCATATACCTCCCTCAAAACAGCCACCATACCTACCTATTATGGCATTTCCATAGCCATTCCGAGATATATTGTCATGCAACTTTCCACCGTTCCGTTTATTATGACACGTTCCATCATTGTCATATTGCTCTTTGAATGATCATGTAGTTGACATTGTATTTGTGGCAAAGCCACCATCTTAATCTTCATACATGTCGCTCTTGATTCATTGCATATCCCGGTATACCGCCGGAGGCATTCACATAGAGTCATATCTTGTTCTATCTTTGAGTTGTAAATCCATAAAAGTGTGATGATCTTCATTATTAGAGCATTGTCTGAGTGAGGAAAGAGTGATGAAGACTATGATCCCCCCACAAGTCGGGATGAGACTTCGGACTTTACAAAAAGAAAAAAAGGAAAAAAAGAGAAAGGCCAAAAAGAAAAAAAAGAGAAAGGACAAAAAAAAGGAAGGCCAAAGAAAAAAAAGAAAAAAAAGAGAATGAGAAAAAGAGAGAAGGGACAATGCTACAATCTCTTTTTCCACACTTGTGCTTCAAAATAGCACCATGATCTTCATGATAGAGAGTCCCATATGTTGTCACTTTCATATACTAGTGGGAATTTTTCATTATAGAACTTGGCTTGTATATTCCAATGATGGGCTTCCTCAAAATGCCCTAGGTCTTCATGAGCAAGCAAGTTGGATGCACACCCACTAGTTTTCTTTTGTTGAGCTTTCATATATTTATAGCTCTAGTGCATCCGTTGCATGGCAATCCCTACTCACTCACATTGATATCTATTAATGGGCATCTCCATAGCCCGTTGATACGCCTAGTTGATGTGAGACTATCTTCTCCTTTTTTGTCTTCTCCACAACCACCATTCTATTCCACATATAGTGCTATGTCCATGGCTCACGCTCATGTATTGCGTGAAAGTTGAAAGAGTTCGAGATTATTAAAGTATGAAACAATTGCTTGGCTCGTCATGGGGGTTGTGCATGATTAAATACTTTGTGTGATGAAGATAGAGCAACAGCCAGACTATATGATTTTGTAGGGATAACTTTCTTTGGCCATGTTATTTTGAGAAGACATGATTACTTTGCTTAGTATGCTTGAAGTATTACTATTTCTTATGTCAATATGAACTTTTATTTTGTATTATTTGGTTCTGAACATTCATGCCACAATAAAGAAAAATATATTGAGAATCCTGCTAGGTAGCATTCCACATCAAAGTTTCTGTTTTTATCATTTACCTACTCGAGGACGAGCAGGAATTAGGCTTGGGGATGCTTGA
This sequence comes from Triticum dicoccoides, assembly GCF_002162155.2. Classification (NCBI taxonomy): domain Eukaryota; kingdom Viridiplantae; phylum Streptophyta; class Magnoliopsida; order Poales; family Poaceae; genus Triticum; species Triticum dicoccoides. Next base: position 766,140,100 of record NC_041393.1, on the reverse strand, counting down.
TACGTCTCCAACGTATCTATAATTTTTGATTGTTCCATGCTATTATATTATCTGTTTTGAATGATTATGGGCTTTATTACACAGTTTTATATTACTTTTGGGACTAACCTATTAACCGGAGGCCCAGCCCATATTGCTGTTTTATTGCCTGTTTCAGTATTTCGAAGAAAAGGAATATCCAACGGAGTCCAAATGGAATGAAGCCTTCGGCAACAAGATTTTTTGGAAGAATATCACCCAAGAGACTTGGAGTTCACGTCAGAAGAGCCTCGAGGAGGCCACGAGATAGGAGGGCGCCCCCTCTACTGGGCGCGCCCCCTGTCTCGTGGACCCCTCGAGCATCTCCCGACCGACTTGCTTCGCCTATATAGTCCCACGTACCCTAAAAACATCCACGGGGAACATAGATCGGGAGTTCCCCCGCCGCAAGCCTATGTAGCCACCAAAAACCTCTTGGGAGCCCTTACCGGCACCCTACCGGAGGGGGAATCCTTCAACGGTGGCCATCTTCATCATCCCGACGCTCTCCATGACGAGGAGGGAGTAGTTCACCCTCGAGGCTGAGGGTATGTACCAGTAGCTATGTGTTTGATCTCTCTCTCTCTCTCTCTCTCGTGTTCTCTCTCGTGTTCCCTCTATGGCACGATGTTGTTGTATTCCGAGCTTTGCTATTGTAGTTGGATCTTATGATGTTTCTCCCCCTCTACTCTCTTGTGATGAATTGAGTTTTCCCCTTTGAAGTTATCTTATCAGATTTAGTCTTTTATGAGAACATGATGTATGTCTTGCCGTGCTTATCTGTGGTGACAATGGGATATCATGTGCCTCTTGATGTATGTTTTGGTGACCAACTTGCGGGTTCCGCCCATGAACCTATGCATAGGGGTTGGCACACGTTCTTGACTCTCCGGTAGAAACTTTGGGGCACTCTTTGAAGCACTTTGTGTTGGTTGAATAGATGAATCTGAGATTGTGTGATGCATATCGTATAATCATGCCCACGGATACTTGAGGTGACAATGGAGTATCTAGGTGACATTAGGGTTTTGGTTGATTTGTGTCTTAAGGTGTTATTCTAGTACGAACTCTTGAATAGATTGATCCGAAAGAATAACTTTGAGGTGGTTTCGTGCCCTACCATAATCTCTTCGTTCGTTCTCCGCTATTAGTGTCTTTGGAGTGACTCTTTGTTGCATGTTGAGGGATTGTTATATGATCTATCTATGTTATTATTGTTGAGAGAACTTGCACTAGTGAAAGTATGAACCCTAGGCCTTGTTTCCTATCCTTGCAATACCGTTTACGCTCACTTTTATCATTAGTTACCTTGCTGTTTTTATTATTTCAGATTACAAAAACCTATATCTACTATCTATTTTGCCCTTGTATCTTCATCTCTTCATAGAACTAGTGCACCCATACAAATTACCATTGTATTGGGTGTGTTGGGGACACAAGAGACTCTTTGTTATTTGGTTGCAGGGTTGTTTGAGAGAGACCATCTTCATCCTACGCCTCCTACGGATTGAAAAACCTTAGGTCATCCACTTGAGGGGAATTTGCTACTGTCCTACAAACCTGTGCACTTGCAGGCCCAACAACGTCTACAAGAAGAAGGTTGTGTAGTAGACATCAGGTAGCCATAGTGCGGCAATGCGTTGAAGCGGGCGAAGGCCGTTCTTCCAAGCAGTGCATGATAGCCGCTTTGGAAGGGTGCCATGGTGAAGAGTAGTTCTTCGCTTCTGGAGTTGCCTGGGGACCCAAATGTTACCTCCAGTATGACGGAGCCCCTGCCGTAGGCTTCAATGCCTGGTATCACCCCTTCAAAGGTGGTGTTGCTTTGGCTAATTCTGGATGGGTTTATCCTCATCCTACGGACAGTGTCCTCGTATATTAGATTGAGACTACTGCCGCCGTCCATGAGGACACGGGTGAGACGGTATCCGTTGATTATTGGGTCAAGCACCAAGGCCTCTGATCCTCCACGCCGAATACTAGTTCGGCCGTCCGTGTGATCGAAGGTGATCGGATAAGACGTCCACTAGTTAGATGTGGGTACGATGAGCTCTATGTCGTGCTCGTCTCTGAGTGTGCGTTCGTGCCCTGTCATGGATGTGTGAGTCGCGTGGATCATATTTACTGTTTTAACCTCTGGCGGGAATTTTTTCTGTCCCCTAGTGTTCGGCTGGCGAGGTTCATCATCGTCTTCACTTGGAGTTTCCCTCCCCTTGTGTTCGGCTTTTAATTTGCCGGCCTGCTTGAAGACCCAGCATTCTCTATGCGTGTGGTTCGCAGGTTTCTTCGGGGTGCCATGAATTTGGCACAGTCTGTCCAGGACTCTATTCAGACCGGACGGTCCCTCTTTACTGCCTTTAAATGGCTTCTTTTGCTGATCAGGTCGAGAGCCCCTGAATCCGGCATTGACCATTGTGTTGTCCGGGCTCTCTTCCTTGTTTTGGCGTCTCTGTTTATTACGCCGTGGCTTCCCATTGCCATCCCTTAGTTCGGATGTGCTGGGGTCGCTGGTGCCTTTACGGGCTAGCCAGCTATCTTAACCCGCGCAAAAGCAGGTCATAAGGCTTGTTAGGGCTGCCATTGTCCTTGGCTTTTCTTGGCCGAGGTGTCTGGCGAGCCATTCGTCTCGGATGCTGTGTTTGAATGCCGCTAAGGCTTCGGTGTCCGGACAATCAACAATTTGATTCTTCTTAGTGAGGAATCTGTTCCAAAGCTTGTGGGCGGACTCTCCGGGCTGTTGGATTATGTGACTTAGATCGTCTGCATCCGGAGGCCGGACATAAGTCCCTTGAAAATTGGCCCTGAAAGCGTCCTCGAGTTCCTCCCAACTCCCAATTGAATTTTCAGGGAGGCTTTTCAACCAGTGTCGAGCTGGTCCCTTCAACTTGAGGGGAAGGTATTTGATGGCGTGGAGGTCATCCCCACGAGCCATGTGAATATGCAGGATAAAATCCTCGATCCAGACCCCTGGGTCTGTCGTTTCGTCGTATGCCTCTATGTTCATATGTTTGAAACCTTGTGGGAATTCATGGTCCAGTACTTCTTCGGTGAAGCACAGGGAGTGAGCAGCTCCTCTGTATCGGGACGCGCTGTGGCATGCAGTTGGCTGTTGCTGTGTCCGGAGCTTATTCCGAACTGGTATTTGGTTTGTATGATCATTCTAGTGACCATAGTCCCTCGCCGGGGTGTGTCCTTTAGATCCATAGATGGACCTGGCCGCACCGGCTTGCTTATCCAGATGCTCACGTAGATCGTGTGCGGCGTCAGTAGCCGTTCTGTTGCGGTTGTGAAGTGGTACGTCTGGTCTCCTGGTCGTATTATTCTTTGGTGGAGCGGCCTCGTCGTCGAATTCTGGTAGTAGCTTGCGTTTGGGATAGCCCTTTGTATGGCGATCATCGCCATATCTTTCTTTGGTGTCTAGCACTTTATTCCATCTGCGATTGAGCGTTTCCTGTGCGGCTTTGAGCCGTTGCTTCTTCTTCTTTAGACTTCTCGCTGTGGCCATAAGCTTTCTGTTGAGGTTATCTCGTTCCACGCATTCTTCTAGAATGATGAATGCATCATCGTCCGGACTGTGTTCTTGTCCTGGGGCGGTTTGATGGACTCGTCCCTCTGGATCATTGTGATCGGACGTCTGCTCCAAACTCGGTTCGGCATGACATGGCTCATCCTGCTCCATCGCTGGGTCCATGTGGTCGTTATTGCCTTCGGAGTTTGCTGGTATGTCGATCCTTCTTGCGCTCTTGTCGCTATTTTTACTATTGCTGGACTTTGAGCGGCGTCTGCGCCGCCGTTTTGGCTTTTGCCCGGGGGTTTTATCTTCCGGATTGCCGCTGTCGTCCTCCTTGGGCGTATCCACCATGTATATATCGTGTGACGAGGTGGCCGTCCATCGCCCTGCGAGCGGTGGCTCCTGTACTTCTCCTGCATCGTCGTCCATACCGTCGATGTCTTCGGACTCGAAGTCAAGCACGTCGGTTAAATCATCGACCGTGGCAATGAAGTGGGTGGTGGGTGGGCAGCGAATTCCTTCGTCGCCTGCTTCCCACTCAAGCTGGACATAATTCGGCCCAGAGCCTCCTGACAAAGATAGAGACTTTAATGAGTTCAGCATGTCGCCAAAGGGCGAGTGCTGGAAGATGTCCGCAGCGGTAAACTCCATTACCGGAGCCCAACCTAGCTCGGCTGGCTCGAGGGTGTGCGGACCGGAACCAACAACCGGATACGAGTCCGGGGGCCCGGGGTTACAGGCCTCCACAGAGGTGGGACTCTGCACCGACGACACAGAGGAACTCTCAATGAAAGCACCAATGTCGGTGTCAAAACCGGCGGATCTCGGGTAGGGGGTCCCGATCTGTGCGTCTAGGATGATGGTAACAGGAAGCGAGGGACACAACGTTTACCCAGGTTCGGGCCCTCTCGATGGAGGTAAAACCCTACTTCCTGCTTGATTAATATTGAAGATATGGTTAGTACAAGAGTAGATCTACCACGAGATCATAGAGGCTAAACCCTAAGAGCTAGCCTATGATGGTATGATTGTAATTGTGATCGTCCTTCTAAGGACCAACCTCTCCGGTTTATATAGACACCGGAGAGGGCTAGGGTTTACACGGAGTCGGTTACAAGGAAGGAAACACAATATCCGGATCGCCAAGCTTGCCTTCCATGCAAAGGAGAGTCCCATCCGGACACGGGCCGAAGTCTTGATTCTTTTATCTTCACGCTTCAATAGTCCGGACGATGTATACAGTCCGGCTGTCCGGATACCCCCTAATCCAGGACTCCCTCAGTGCCCACTTCAATTCCTCCACACGAAGCAGTTCTTTCAGTCTTAATTCCGCCTCCACTTTAGTTTCCAGCTCTCTGGTATCTAAAATGGAGGACTGAGCTTTTAAATCTAGGGATTGAATAAGTAAAAGGAGCCTTTCCTTCCCAGCCTTATATATCCCACTCAGGTGTTTGGCCCAACCCTGTAAGAACTGCCTTAAATGCCTAATCTGATTCTACCATCTCTCAACATTCATTCTCCCTCCTGAATCTTTATCCCATTCTCTTGCTTTTAGATCCAGGAACCCTTCTCTTTCAAACCACGTTGATTCGAAAGAAAACGTACTCCTGTTCCCCACATGCATTGCCTCTCTGAGTCCACCAACAATGGGGTATGATCGGAGATCGCGCGAGAGAGCGCATGGACCGTCACTAGGGGAAACTTCTGCTCCCATTCGACGCTCGCTAGGACCCGGTCCAGCTTCTCAAACGTCGGTATTGGTAATGTATTGGCCCATGTGAACTTTCTACCAGAAAGCTCAATCTCTCAAAGGTCTAAATTTTAAATAATTGTATTAAACATAAACGACCATCTGTCGTCTAATTTATCATTGTTTTTTTCCTACCATCTATGGATAATGTTAAAATCACCCCCAATCGGGATTGGGAGCTGCTCGTTGCCGCAAATACGAACTAAATGCGCCAAAAAGTCTGGTTTGAGTTCAGGCTGCGTGACACCATACACCGCCACCAAAGCCCAATTAAACCCATCGGCCTTCGACCGAACCTGAAACTTAACCGCAAAATCTCCCATTACAACATTCTGAACTTCCAACGAATCACATTTAACCCCAAGTAAAATCCCACCGGACCTTCCTCTTGGAGGTAGGCAATGCCAATCAAAATCAACCCCTCCCGAAGAGTACTAAGAAACTGGGGGGTGGGGGTGAATTTGTCCCTTCCAGTTTCGGACAATAAAATCCAATTTGTGTTATATAGACGCGTCTGCTAGAAACCTTCTTTTAGCCAAGTCCTTAAGACCTCTGCTATTCCAAAAAATTCTTTCATATTTCATCATGAAGTTTTTAGTGGTTCGGATCCTAGCACTTCTACGCACGGCCGAAGCCGGATAAATTATTTGATTCCACTTGCGTTTAGGCTTGTTTTCGTCCGGTCCTCACAACCGAGCTCAGTGGACGTCGCCACCTGAGAATCTGCAATAATGGAATCCCTTGGGGAAGTAGAAAGTTCATCCTCCTCAGTCTCAGGAAGAGAGGGTGCCAGATCCGCACAAAAGCTATCAAGCACATTGACCCCCAAAGCATCTAAATCTGAATAGTTCATAGGTTTGACAGCCGCTAGGTTTCTAATCATATCTAAAGCGCGCTCCGCTTCAAGATCCAAGATGTCGTTAACGGACTTAGAAACTTCAATATCATTGCTACCCAGAGATACTCCCAACTGATTTGCATTATGAATAATCTCATTACTAGAAAAATGCAAGATAGATTTGGAAGTGTTGACTGACATACCAATAGTGACCTCAATATCACGAAGCTTGGTCGCCCGCGTGGCGCACTGTAGCTGCATGTCATCAACATCCGCCTGATCCTGGAGGCGACAACTCATCCGTCGACTTTCGGATACAGGATCCGAAATCCCTCCAAAAGCGACGATGTCGTCCCACGTGACCCCGTTCGGGGTAGGGCCTCCTGCCGGACCCCCAACAGGGCTCAACTGAGCTGAACCAGCCGGAGGGCTGCCCTACATCATCGGCAGAACCGGCGAAGCTCCCCCAGCCATCACCGCCACAGGGCTCGGCACACCCGATGATCTCGGTCCAAGACTGCCGCCCGGGGCCCGAGCAGGAGCTGCCCCCTCCAGGGACAGCAAAGGAGAGGTAGGGGCGAAGGCCACCTGCCCACGCCGCCTCCCGATCAGGCACCTCCTCTGGGGCGCAGCACATCCGCCAAGGGAGAGGTAGGGGCGGGAGCCACCTGCCCACGCCCCTCCCGATCCGGCACCTCCACCAGCGTGAAGTACGTCCATAGCTACGCACGGCGTCGCCAGACTCCTCTTCCGCAGAGAAGCACCACCCAGCTCTAGGGCAGCGGGGGAACGGAGGGCCTCCGACCCATGATCCTCCCTACCCTCAAAGCAAAGCTCTACAGCTCGACCAAACTCTGTCCTCGGAAACACCATTGTCCCGGAGTCCGTCCCCGGAGATGCAAGTATCATCGGTGACACACTGTCAGAAACCAACACCGGCGGTAACTCGACTTTTGCCGGATTGTCCATCTCCACCCGGTTACTCCATGGCCGACTAGGCCCAGAATGCGCTCCAAAAGACCCAGATCAAAGTGAGTTCATCGGAGTCGAGGAACCAGACGGTCCCTTGGAAGACTTATCTGCCTTATCGGACTACGAATCCGACCCCTTAGCCGTCTCCCATGATGTGTTCTCTGGCTCCTTACTCTGGTCCCCGCGGGCCCCATACCCCTCAGTCGTATCCATATCCTGGGTGTCATCCCCCTCCTGAGGTGTCGGCGTATCCTCAATCTCAATCTCCAGCACATACGTGACTTCGGCATATGTCCATTTGACCACATCCGGCACAAACTCAACACTGACTAGCAACCTCGCAGCCCCATTTGCGCGAGTGAAAGGCATATCTACCTTTTCTGTCTTACCAAAGAGAGATCCCAAACTCCAAGCTACTAAGAAGTGATTGAGCGGTTTAGGTGGCGCACCGTAGAACCATACCCAGACCTGCTCCAAAGATGTACCCTCTGGATCCTTCTGCTTCCATTCATCAAAGGCCATGATAATACTAGTACTCGGCACTCTACAGATACCCCACTTAAGGATATGCAACTGATCCTCCTTAGTGGAAAAATCAACCTTGTAAGTCTGGTTCTCCAACTTATCAACGTTTCACTGATAGTTGCCCAGTACCAAGTCCCGCAACTACCGTACAATCTGTGCCTCTGTCATAGAACCATTGGTCACCTTGACCACTACTGGGAAAGAGCTCTCCACCACATGAGTCAAAGGTGCCACATCCGATGTCTCAAAAAACATTAGCTCATGACAGCAAACACCAAAAATGTTAGCCACTAGCTTGGGACCAAAAAGAAGCGCGCACTCACCGTACGTATGCTCCAATCTGAGGCAATAGTCACAAAGCTCATTGGTGCACTCAGCGGCAAAGTGTCACGGCTCAACGCACCTATAGCACGACATCTTCTTCTTCTTAATAGCCCACTTTGAAAGTCTTTCACCGTCCGTTTTGTCCGATCCTTTGTCAGACCCTCCGTCCGCTGCCTTAGTAGTATTGGCAACCGGGATGTCGACTGCAGCGTGTGCTCGGACTGTGTCTACAACCACGTGGGGAAGAGCAGGAGAGTCTGTCGCCGCCAATGTCATAGTCTCCTCGACCGTCAGCGGTGGAAGTGGTCGGCGTGGTGGAGGTGGGCGCCGCCCACCCTCTCCCGCCTCGGAAATGATGTCCACTCCGGAATCGGTTATTGGGGCCAGGGACCCCCTCCACAAAATTCCCGGGCGGTCCCTGGAACCCTCGTCCTGGTCCACCGCCATGATGGCCGTTATAATCATGGCCGCTACTCGAAGATGACGACCCCCGGTGCTGTCCCTCGCCATATGCGTCGTAACCATCATCACCCCACTGCCCGTATCAACTGTATCGGTAGCCATCCCTGCCATTGCCGGGCATGTCCGTTCCGACCCTGGCCGACTCCGCCACCGCGTCCAATAGCCTGAGCCTTAGCCGCCGGCTGCGTGGCTGAGTCACCGCTTTGCCGAACCATGGCCCAGGCACCACCTCTGCCCTGGTCCGGCGGCACAGCAGCCCGCGGCTACTGGTGTTGTCGCGGCACTCCTCCGCCCTGGGCTGGCCCCTCGTCGGCGCGATGCTGCCGCACAGGTGGCTGCGCCCCTTGCGGCGGCAGCGCAGCCCGCTGTGGTGGCGGCTTTCCGACGCCCCTGCCCGCCATTGCCAAGGCCGGAGCGCACGAGCTCGTTCTCGCGGCACGACCCGACCCCAACGATGGGAACCCATTCTTTGGCACCCGTCGAACCCTAAGATAAGTCGGACACGAAGAACCCAGTCCTCGATGACTATCGATCTCACGAGTCTCGATCGATAGCACACACGTACGCACGTCGGTATGGCAGTCCTGGGCCGAATACACATTAGATCGGACGTCCACATCGGCTGCCGGATCTCCATGTTGGGCCACATACCTAGGAACCACAGAGTCCATGCAGGCCCGCGCAACAGCTGGCCCATCTTGGCCCAACTAAAAATTCAAACGAGCTGCTCTCGTCTCTCGGATCGCGATCGACCCGGCGGCCGCTGGCGACGGCGGCTGCGCCACCGCCCATCTCTTTCTCTTGCTCTTTCTAGTGACCCAAGTCCAATCCTCCGGTAAAAAAATCTGAGAGAGTAGTGGGCGGAAGACTTACCTTCGGGATCGTGCCTCTCCATGGCCCAATCGCGGACGCCGCTGTCCGCCGGTGAACAATCCCGCCTTTTCCTCAGGTCGCAGCCCCCGCCTTGCCGGATCATCGCTTGGAACCACCTCGTCGACAAGCGCGGCGACCTCCACTTCAGAATAGCCGGGTTCGAGAGCCGCACAGATCACATCCGAAGGTGTAGGCGAGTATATCTCTGGCGAAACTCCGGTGGATATCCCGTCTTCATCCTCCTTGTCGTCGGCTTCAGCAAGGGCCCAGAACCGTCCGCCCACTCGCCCGAGACCAACTGATCCGCGAGTGCCGCCCGCCTAGATCGCCGCCGACGTCGCCCCTCGCATTGCCTCTTCTACTTATTTTTCTAGATCTTCGTGTCTGGGGACATCTCCCACAAAGGTTT
>NC_041393.1:766128511-766129995 GCF_002162155.2 Triticum dicoccoides | reverse complement strand
AACCTTTTTAAATATGAGTACTAGGATTTTTAGTCTCGGTTGTGCACCAAGCCTAGTCCTCAATAAATGCGTGAGTATCAGGAAAGCCTGGTCCTCAAGAATAAATAGGAACCTAAATACGCGTCCGTGAGGATTTGAACGTAGGTGTTGGGTTTGTACATTCACTCCCCCAACCAGCTGAGCTAGGCTCACTCCCCACTCCCCATTTTACATTGTGTACGTCCGTGAGTTTCTGTATGAAAAGGTCATTTTATGCATTTGTGTATATGTACCAAAAAGGCAAAAACTGACATGTTCTTTCAAGGTATCGTGCTACTGAAAGCTTCAGCTTACACACCTATATATTTTGCATGACAATCACATTTGATGATCTATATGTACAGATGCCCATACACGTTTTACTATTCAGTTCTAATATGGTAGTGACAAAGTTTTTTGATATATAACGATCATTCATTACTTATTAACAGGGTTACAATTTCTTATCAGTCATCACCATATATCAGAGGTACATCTTTGACTCCAAAGGCTTACACTTTTTTTTGACTTGCACATCTTAAGGTTATGCTGGAAATTTATGTTTATCAGTCATCACTATATCGGGTATATCTTTGCCTCCAGAGGGTTGCAATTTGTTTTACCTACATATCCTGAGTAATGCTGGAAATTTATCTTATATTTTCCATTAACTACAGTATGTTGATTACCCATTTGTTAAATGGTTTTTGTTGCAGGGAAATTGTTTATCTATCCAGCATCACATATTTATTTGTTGTTTTGTTCTAAGGCCGAGCTTTGGGCAGAGAGTAAATACAAGTTATTAGATGTATGGTCTATTGTAAAAGAGTGATTGGGGAACCTTCAGTGTGGTATCACAATATTTCATTACTTCTCAGTTAATCTTCCACATATTATTTATTTTTCATTTCAGTCTAAAGCCGAGCTTTAGGAAGAGAGTAAATACAAGCTATTAGATTTGTAGTCTATTGTAAATTTGGACCTTCGGTGTGGTATGACAATCTTCATCCCTTCTTGGTTAATCTTTCGTAGGTCCTTTCAGCTTGAAAGACCGAACTATATTGCTTCCATTCCTTTACTTTCAATGGTAATCTTCATGAATAATCTCTTCCTTGTTGATGTAAAGTCCAAGACAGCCATTAGGACCTTCTAGAAATATGGAGTGTTTAGTCGACTAATTCAATGATTTTGGTGTTATATTTTGATGCAACTTTACTATCACTAGTAGAAAAAGGGCCTATAGTCCCGGTTGGTGAGGGCCTTTAGTCCCGGTTCATGAACCGGGACTAAAGGGTCGGTACTAATGCGCTGACCCTTTAGTCCCGGTTCAATCCAGAACCGGGACAGATGGGCCTCCACGTGGCCTGTCCGCTGAGCCCAGGCAGGAGGGCCTTTGGTCCCGGTTGGTGGCACCAACCGGGACCAATAGGCATCCACGCGTCAGCATTTCTGTGTCTGGGGTTTTT
>NC_041393.1:766123641-766128440 GCF_002162155.2 Triticum dicoccoides | reverse complement strand
CTACATATATACAATAATTATCTTTTACAAATATATAATCTCCTAACATACGGACGCGTGGTCCACATAGTATTCTCCGTCTTCAGCGATCACGTGGTCAAGAATGCCGCCAATTCCTCTTGACTTGCTCGCATGCGATCTGGTGCTAGGAGTTCATCCCGCATCCAAAACATCTAATTTTAAGAAGGGCGGCAATACACACACACACACACACACACACACACACATATATATATATATATATATATATATATATATATATATATATATATGAATGAAACTCAACACAAATGATGGTAATAAAATAAAATTGTGAATATTGTTATTTACGCACTTCATATTGTTTGTCGGAGTAGCCCCGCTCACAGGTCGTGTGGCAGATGGACTCGCAAATGTAGTATCCACAGAAATCATTCCCTTGTTCCTGCCACAACCACTTTACAAGAAATAGAGGTCAATCAAACTGATAATTAGCAAGCATGCTAAATGGTATTGATGAAACTAGTGCTTGAATCACTAGAAGATGCGTGGAATATGCTACTATATAGTACTTACTTTCGGGTGCCTAAATTGCAGCTTCTTCGGTAGTCCCGGAGCTTTTTTGGTGAATTTTCTCCAAGCCCTGCCATACAAAGAAAACAATTACTTGATATCAGAAATGAACAAAGTTGCTGATATGGTGGATAATGATCGATTTAACTTACTTCTCGAGCATTTCAGTCATGTCCGCATACTCCTTGGGATCTTTTCGCTTGGAGTCTAAGACAGTTACTACTCCCTTCTCAAGCTTAATCTCTAGGAGAATATAGTGGTAGCTGCGCACACATGCATAACTCATCAATATTACATTACTATAACCTGGACTAATAAGGAAACCGAATATGCCACAAGACAGTAACACTCACTTGAAGTTGTAAGGAAAGAGTATTATATCTTTGTGTTCATTTATTTCCAACGATCATAGCAAGTTGGCCTCGGTTTCTTGGGCACGATATTGAACCTCAGTTGCATCTATGAGATACGTGTTAATGAACCCAATATCTCCCACTTGTCTTTTCTTCAATTCGGCGATCTTCAATCTGCATAATATAGTGAGGATAATTATAAATACATGCAATGAAAGGGCTGAGTTATATAGAGAGACTTAATGACAGAAGTAGTACTACTTACAGACAGTAGCAGGTGACCGTTGTTTTATCGATGGCCAATTGATTGAAAAACTGATAGAACTCCTCAAATGGAATAGGCAACAGTTCAATTCCAAGGAGGTCATGCTCCTTTTTAACTCTCACATACAAAGTACTCCTCCCATCAGACTCTTTGCAGGTTTTCATGTACCAATCATGCAATCTTCGCATCATCGTTGATAGAGAACTTTCATCTTTGACGAGAGGCTTCCCGTACTCGTATCTTTGTATCTGCACCTCCAAGAAATCATAATGTACATCGTCGGGCAGGTAATCTGCAGGATTGCCATAACCGGGCACCATCCTCGGATCGACGATGTCGCTAGCAGGCACCTTGAGCGGGGGGCACGATTGCTTCGCTTGTTCGCCGAGCTGGGCAATTTGTTTCCCAGCTCGTCGTTCTTTCATCCTTTGATCACTTTTAGTACTTCCCGACCTCTCCGCTTCGGCAAATGCCTTTCCAACAATGCGCTCATAGTTGCCTTTCGGCGGTGACTTGGGTGGTTTTGTCAGGGCAGCCAGAGTACGCTTCGCTTTCACCGGATCTACCTTCTCCTCCGGAGGTGGATGTCTCTTTGCTTTCAACCCTTGAAACCAGTCATCCACATCGATCTACGCGATCTTCGCGTTTTCCTCCTCGCTCCTCTCGTACGGTAACTTCTCTGGAGTCTTCAGAGAAGGACCGAATCTGTATCTCCTCCTGCCTTTGGCTGTACTGCTAGACGCCGGTAGAGCAGACGAAGCGGATGTCTTCTTTCTTTGCTTACGAGGCGGAGGAGAAGGACTACGACGCGCCGGAGCAGCCGGAGCGGCGGCGGGTCTCTTCCCCCTTGCTGACGAGGCGGAGAAGGAGGAGGCTGGCTGCTCGGGCGCGCCGGCGCAGGCGGAGAAGGAGGCGGAGTGCCGCCACGCGCCGGAGAAGGAGCCGGCCGAGTGCCCTGATCGTCACTCGCCGGAGGAGGAGGCAGTGGAGGAGGCGGAGTGCCCTGACTCGGCGGAGGAGGCGGAGGCGTCCAGTTCGGAAGGTTGATGAGATCCTTCCGCCATAGGCATGGAGTCTTCAGAGCAGAACCCAGCCGATACTCCCCTTCACCGGTAGGGTGGTCAAGCCGGAGGTCCTCAAATCCCTCCGTTATTTCATCGACCGTCACCTTAGCATATCCTTCTGGAATCGGCCGGCAGTGAAAAGTTGAGTCGGGTTTAGTAGGATAAACAGAGCCAACAGCCGCCTTGACCTTCAAATTGCTCCATTGCGCCATAAGGTGGCAATTTTCAGCATCCGTGATAGCATCCACGGGATAGCTGGCAGGAGCCGTCAAGGCATGCTCTGGCTGAAGCAACTCGGTGGAAGCCACGCTGCTTCTCCGCTGAGATGGCGGGGTAGCTTCGGGGGAAGCTTCGGCAGGTCGTTTGCTGCGATCTGCTTCTCGTTCCTCTAGCCCCATTACCCTTTCGTGCAGCGCCTGCAGTTGGCTCTGCTCCAGTTTCTTCCTCCTCTCCTGGGTTTTGTAACCCCCTGCGTCCGGAAATCCAGCCTTCCACGAAACGGAGCCTGGCGTGCCTCGTGTCTGTCCAGGGTGCTCAGGATTGCCGAGGGCCATTGTGAGCTCGTCCTTCTCCCTGTCTGGAACGAACGTCCCTTGCTGCGCTGCTTCTATATATTGCTGAAGCCTCTTGACTGGTATGTCCAATTGTTCGTCCGTCCAAATGCACTTCCCTGTTATAGGGTCCAAGGATCCGCCGGCCCCAAAGAACCAAGTCCGGCAACGGTCTGGCCAGTTCATTGTCTCTGGTTCGATCCCTTTATCAAGCAGATCATTCTCAGCCTTGGCCCACTTAGGCCGGGCTACGAGGTAGCCACCTGACCCCGTGCGATGGTGAAGCTTCTTCTTCGCAGCATTTCTCTTGTTTGTCGCCGACATCTTTTTACTCTTTTCCGATGTCTTGTGGGCCCCAAATGCAGGCCAGTCATCTCTGATCTTCTCATATTTGCCCTTGAATTCTGGTGTCTCATTTTTTTCGACATACCTATTGAGGTCTTTCTTCCAATTCCTGAATAGGTCTGCCATCTTCTTCAGAGCAAAATACTTGATTAATGGCTCTATAACTGGCTTCTCCGGATCATCCTCCGGCGGTAGGGTGAAATTTGACTTCAGCTCAGTCCAAAGATCATTTTTCCGCATATCATTGACATAAGACACCTCAGGGTCTTCGTTCTTAGGCTTATACCATTGGTGGATGCTGATCGGGATCTTGTCCCTAACCAGAACCCCGCACTGAGCAATAAATGCCTTCTTTGTCCGGTAGGGTTCAATCGGTTGGCCGTCGCGCACGATTTGTATGATCTCAAACTTTTCATCCAAGCTCAACTTTTTCTTCGGGCCTCGTCTCTTTACCGAAGTTGTGCTCGATCCGGAGGGCTAGAAAAAAGAACAAAGACGAGAGTTAATAATATGTGTACATACCAAAACAATGAATGCATCAATTAGCTAGTCAGCACAGGCTTAACTAATATATATACCTGGCCGGACTCGGTTTGGTGATCACCGGAGCTGTCCTCACGGTCTACTTTTTCACCCTCTCCTTCTTGCACCGGCATTGGGTCATCGGAGCCATGTAAATCATAGCCAGCTGCTTCTTCACCCTCTCCTTCCAGACCCTCGTTGTCGTTGAGAAACATCAACGAGCAGACGGCATCACTTCCTTGTGCGATTATGTCCCTCAACAACGCTTCTTGTGCTTCGTCTCGGGGGGTGTCCATAGTTTCTACAAATATTTACAACATGGCAATTATTATTCAAACATGACAGATATGGATATATTAGTGGCAAACGTAGAACTAGCTAGCTAATCACAATAAGGAATCATATTAGTGGCCTTGACGCTGCTTCTCTAGGGTTTGGGGTGGCCTCGACAATGCTTCAAGGGTTAGGGGGTGGCCTCGAGAACGCTTCAAGGAGGGGGTAATATCGACCCCTCCCCCCACGTGTTGAAGCTATCGGGAGGGGGTCGGCGTTGAACACTACATCTATATCCCACAAGTGACGTGGGCATCGACGCCCGCGGTAGGGTAGAGGGTCGTGGATTGCTGAGCGGTCGAGGGTCAAGGGGTCGAGGATCGCCGAGGTGTCGGGAGGTTGCCTAGTGTCAAAGGATTCAACAAAACCATGTCTTCATCATTAGGCGAAAGTAACAGGTGCATGATGGTACGAAGCTCTCCAAAGTTATTTTGGAACGGAGTCCCAGATAGGATAATTCACTTTTTGGTACAAAGTTCAGCAAGAACCTTCCGAATATCGTTATTTGAAAGGCCTTTGCTGAAATTCGTACAAAAAGGCAAATTATCCTATCCGGGACTCCATTCCAGAATAACTTTGGAGGACTTCGTACCATCATGCCATGGTTACTTCCGGCTAATGATGAAGCCATGGATTTCTTCAATACTTTGACACTAGGAACCCTCTCGACCCCTCGGCGATCCTCGACCCCTTGAACCCTCGATGACCCTGGAACCCTCGACCCCTAGACGACCCTGGAACCCTCGATCCCTCGACCCTAGAACCCTCGATCCCTCGACAACGCTTCAAGGGGGTAATATCGACAACGACGAGA
>NC_041393.1:766122655-766123496 GCF_002162155.2 Triticum dicoccoides | reverse complement strand
TGAAGTTATCGGGAGGGGGTATATGGACCCCCCCCCCTCGTGTTGAAGTTATCGGGAGGGGTATATCGACGATGACAGAGGAGAAGATCGAAGAAAAAGAAGAAGAAAAAAAAGAGGAGAAGAAGAAAGGAATAGAGGAGAAGAAGAAAAAATAGAATATTTTCTATTTTTTGTTCTTCTCCTCTATTTCTTTCTTCTTCTCCACTTCTTTTTCTTCTTTTTTCCTCTTCTTATTTATTTCTCCTCTTCTTCCTCTCCTCTTCTACTCCTTCCTTCCTCTTCTTATTTTCCTTTTTCCTCTCCCTCTTTTTCTTCTTCTTCCTTCTTTCTAGCTAGATATATAAAACTTTTCTAAAAATGTAACTTTTGCATATATAAAACTTTTTCTTCTTCTTCCTTCTTCCTTCTCTTCCTTCTTCCTAAATATATAAAACTTTTCTAAAAATGAAACTAACCTAAAATACATACATTCATACAAAAAACATGTAAAAAATACATAAATACATATATGAACATACATAAGAAATACATATATCTAAAAAAATACATATATGAACATACATAAGAAATACGTATATCTAAAAATATAAAAACATCTAAAAACATGTAAAAAATAGCATATATATATATAAACTAAAAAAAGAACGGCGGCAGCGGCGGGGCCGGCAGGGGCGCGCGGTGCTCAGAAGGGCGTCGTCGGGGCAGGCAGGGGCGAGCGGCGTTCGGCGTCGGGGCGAGCAGGGGCGCGGGGAGTGGCGGCGACGGCGTCGGCGGGGCGGCGACGGCGTCGGGGCGCGACGTGAGGCGGCGACGGCGTCGGGGTGGCGCGGGGAGATGACCG
>NC_041393.1:766111026-766121701 GCF_002162155.2 Triticum dicoccoides | reverse complement strand
CTTACAACAAAATACTTATTGTTGCTATTTTTATTATTTTTCAGTTTTTTTGTTCTGTTTTCTGCATTATTTATTTTTTGTTGTTTTTTGCTTTATTTTTTAATTCTTTTTGCTTTTAGTTTTAGAAAAATTATAAACTTTATGTTAGTGCCATTAGTTTTCAAATTTGAAAACACTTTTTTGCTTTATTTATTTATTTTATTTTGTTTCTACTTACAACAAAATACTTATTGTTGCTATTTTTATTTTTTTTTCAAGTTTTTTTGTTTTGTTTTCTGCATTATTTATTTTCTTTTGGTTTTTTGCTTTATTTTTTAATTCTTTTTGCTTTTAGGTCAGCAAAATTATAAACTTTCTGTTTGTGCCATTAGTTTTCTTTGAAATTTGTGTGAATCACAAGTTTGTGAGCTCAACAAGGCGTGTAGAGGGACGGGCTTATAAACCGGTGTGAGCGCCCTTCGGTTGGTGAGGTTTTCAAATTCATAGTTTTCAAATGAACTCTGAAAAGGTTGGCATAGCATGTGCATGTACAAAACGGACAATGGTATCATACTCGTCTGTTACAAAGTTGGCATGGTATCATCATAATAGTTGCGGGAGAAAGTCTTCACTTTTTCTTCGCTTGTGTCGTTTGCTTATTGCGCCGTAACCATGGATAATCTTCATCGTTTATCAGGATGCTTGGGTCAGCCTTGACTTTGAAGGGGGGAATTTCATGAAACTTTTCATACTCTTCAAACATGTCTGTCTTGCCCTCCACTCCCAGGATGTCCCTTTTTCATGAAAGAACTATGTGGCGCTTTGGCTCATTGTATGATGTATTCGCTTCCTTATCTTTTCTTTTCCTCGGTCTTTTAGACATGTCCTTCACATAGATAACCTGTGCCACATCATTGGCTAGGACGAACGGTTCGTCAGTGTACCCAAGATTTTTCAGATCCACTATTGTCATTCCGTACTATGGGTCTACCTGTACCCTGCCTCCTGAAAGATTGACCCACTTGCACTTAAACAAAGGGACCTTAAAATCTACTCCGTAGTCAAGTTCCCATATGTCTACTATGTAACCATAATATGTGTCATTTCCCTTGTCGGTTGCTGCATCAAAGCGGACACCGCTGTTTTGGTTGGTGCTCTTTTCATCTTGGTCAATCGTGTAAAATGTATTCCCATTTATCTCGTATCCTTTCCAAATCATTATAGTCGAAGATGGTCCCCTGGACAACAAGTACAGCTCATCACAAACAGTGCTGTCACCTCTGAGACGTGTTTCCAACCAACAGCTGAAAGTCCTGATGTGTTCACATGTAATCCAGTCGTCGCACTGCTCCGGGTGTTTGGAGCGCAGACTGTTCTTGTGTTCATCGACATACGGGGTCACCCTCTTCCTGGGAGGCTCGCCGTCAACATCACCGGGGTCATCTCGTCTGATCTTATACCGCAATGCACCGCATACCGGGAATGCGTTCAGATCCTTGTAGGCACCGCGGTAGAGGATGCAGTCATTAGGGCATGCATGTATCTTCTCCACCTCCAATCCTAGAGGGCATGCGACCTTCTTTGCTGCGTATGTACTGTCGGGCAATTCGTTATCCTTTGGAAGCTTCTTCTTCATTATTTTCAGTAGCTTCTCAAATCCTTTATCAGGCACAGCATTCTCTGCCTTCCACTGCAGCAATTCAAGTACGGTATCGAGCTTTGTGTTGCCATCTTCGCAATTGGGGTACAACCCCTTTTTGTGATCCTCTAACATGCAATCGAACTTCAGCTTCTCCTTTTGACTTTCGCATTGTGTCCTTGCATCGACAATGACCCGGCGGAGATCATCATCATCGGGCACATCGTCTGGTTCCTCTTGATCTTCAGCAGCTTCGCCCGTTGCAGCACCATCGTGCACATCGCTTGGTGCATCTTGATGTTCACTAGCATCACCGTATTCAGGGGGCACATAGTTGTCATCGTACTCTTCTTCCTCGCCGTCTTCCATCATAACCCCTATTTCTCCGTGCCTCGTCCAAACATTATAGTGTGGCATGAAACCCTTGTAAAGCAGGTGGGTGTGAAGGATTTTCCGGTCAGAGTAAGACTTCGTATTCCCACATATAGGGCATGGACAACACATAAAACCATTCTGCTTGTTTGCCTCAGCCACTTCGAGAAAATCATGCACGCCCTTAATGTACTCGGAGGTGTGTCTGTCACCGTACATCCATTGCCGGTTCATCTGCGTGCATTATATATAATTAAGTGTGTCAAAAATCATTACAAAACATCATGAATAGATAATTAAGTGACCAAATTAATAGAAGTTCATCATCACATAAAAACCAAAGTACATACATAGTTCTCATCTAACAACATAAAGCTCTGCAGAGCATCTAAATTAATTAAACCATACATTGAAACTATGTAAAACATTTCAATGTGAAAACAAATGTGATCATAATCGCAACCAAGGTAACAACTGATCCAACGGCATAATGATACCAAGCCTCGGTATGAATGGCATATTTTCTAATCTTTCTCATCTTCAAGCGCATTGCATCCATCTTGATCTTGTGATCATCGACGACATCCGCAACATGCAACTCCAATATCATCTTCTCCTCCTCAAGTTTTTTTATTTTTTCCTTCAAGAAATTGTTTTCTTCTTCAACTAAATTTAACCTCTCGACAATAGGGTCAGTTGGAATTTCCGGTTCAACAACCTCCTAGATAAATAAAATCTATGTCACGTTGGTCGGCATAATTATCATAAACAATAAATGAAACCAATAGTTATGAAAAGATAATATATACCACATCCGAATCATAGACAGGACGAGGGCCGACGGGGGCGGATACCAAAACCATCGCACTATATAAGATGCAATAATAAAAGTAAGAAAATAATACAAGTATCTATCTAAACATACAAGTAAGAATGTTTTTCCTTTCAGAAAGAAGATAAGAACAAGAGGCTCACCACGGTGGTGCCGGCGATGAGATCGGCGCGGGTGATCGACGGCGGTGAAGACGGGAACGGGGCGTGACGGACCGCTAAACCTAGATCAATCTTGATGAAAACGGAGCTTGGCGGTCGAGCTTGGAGAGGAGAAACCTTAAGTAGTGTGGCTCGGGCATTCCATCGAACACCTTGTGTGCATAGGAGGTGAGCTAGAGCACCACCAAGCCCTCTCCCCCTCGGCCAGAAAAAAACAGAGCACTGTGCTCTGCTCTTGCGGGAGGGGGTATATATAGGCACCACTATTGGTCCCGGTTGGTGGCATGAACCGGGACTATAGGGAAGCCTTTGTTCCCGGTTCATGCCACCAACCGGGACCAATAGTGGTGGGCCAGGAGCCAGGTCCATTGGTCCCGGTTCGTCCCACCAACCGGGACCAAAAGGTCCGGACGAACCGGGACCAATGGCCCACATGGCCCGGCCGGCCCCCTGGGCTCACGAACCGGGGCAAATAGCTCCATTGGTCCCGGTTCTGGATTGAACCGGGACTAATGGGCTGAACTGGCCTGGGCCATTGCCCCCTTTTCTACTAGTGTATCATGTTAGTCGTGCACTTAGTATGGTGGCAAGTAAAATAAAAATATTTCTCGATGACCTTCTTTCATTACATTTGATCTATTTACCATGCCACATACTTTAAATGTGTTATTATGGCATGATGTACTATCCTTTTGCTTACCTCGAGCCATTTCATGTCTACCCAAATGCAACTTCGTCTCAGTTAATTGTAGAAAAATTACTCCAACAAGTCTCCGCAGCAACGCACGGGGTTTCATCTAGTTGAAATAATATCACATCTAGTAATTGCTGACAAACAAAAAAATATTGTTTAAAATGCACTTGATGTCATAAAATTAAGAGGTTGAACGGCAGCAACGGAACTTGGCGGAGAAACCTGAGCACCTAGAGGAAATTGCAACCAAGTGTTTCTAGCTGCCATACATGGCTGGCACGGAGGTCACCCATCTGCGATCCTTGAGATGTTTCCTTTGGAAGTGACTGATCTGTTGAATGAAGGTTTGATCCGGAATTTCACCGAGAAGGAGGTTAGTGCCACACTTTTCAAAATTGGCTTGTTGAAGGCACAGGGGCGTGATGGCTTCCAGGCACGATTTCGAAGGAACTGGGAAACGATCAAGGAGGAATCAATTATAGAACGATAGTTCTTATCCCGAAGGCAAATACATACGAGTCTTTGAAGGTTTATCGACCAGTCTACAACGTCTTATACAAAGTCGTATCCATGTGTTTGGTCAATCATCTCTCCCCCTCCCCTAATAGACAACCTCATATCCTAAGGAGAAGGTGTTTTTATTCACAATCAAATGATTACAAATAACATCACGGTAGCCTTTTAATGCTTCCACAAAATCCAACAATATAAGAACCTGAATGGTACCCATTGTGCCAACAAGCTTGATCTAGTGAAAACATATACATCAGCTTCGATTGAATTCTCGAGGGTACTCTCCAAAGTTCTATTTCAACACAAGACGGACACATGGGATCTTTTGTTATGTAAAATTAAGGAGGTATGGTTCTAAAATGAATTAGGACTCATCAAAGACTTGGAAGATACTCCCCCCGTCCGGAAATATTTGTCAGACAAATCCATAAAAATGGATGTATGTATAACTAAAATACGTCTAGATACATCCATTCCTCCGACAAGTATTTCGGGAGGGAGGGAGTATTATGTTAGAATGAATGAATTGTTCACCTAGAGACTCAAGAACTGGACTGGTGGTGCTACTGTCCATGACTTGATGGTGGCGATCCAGATTTGATTGGCTGAATGGTTGTAACTGCAAAAATTGTGCAACAACTTCCTATGGCTCCACAACGTGGAAGTCACCAAAAGGTCTTTGGAAGAGCTCATCTATTCTGATACGGTCTCGAGCTGGTTGTGCAGTGGTGGCGGCCACATCACATGTAGCTTTCAGGATAGTGCAAAAGTGGTGGCGACAATACATAAGTGACTTTGATGGTGGTGCTACTCGAACACCTGGTCTCGAGCTCTAGGGCGAAAGCCTAGGTTAGACTCAAGTGGTTATACCTGGCATTGGAAACGTTTTTCTTACATCGTTACCTTGTTGAAGACATTGCTCGGATATGCTCAGACTGTTTCATCAGGGTGAAAACCTAGATTCTAGGCTTGTGGTTGGATCCAGAGATGACAGTGCTTCAGTACAACTCACTTTTTGAAGGCGTTGCTGTTTAAGAACCTCGTCTTCGACGTGGTGTCACGAGATGGTTGGTGCGGATATGGTCACTGTTCTAGTTTGCCGATCCTAGATCTGATCGCTTTGGGGCTTATTTTTTTCTCGGCTACGCATAGATTTGGTCTTATATGATGACTTTGCTTGTTGCTGGCGAGTTTTCGTGTTTGTGTGAGTTAGTGTTGGACGGACACCTTATGTGTGCACATCCTTAAATCAAGAGATTGGCCAAGAAGAGAATTTTTTTCACATGAAGGATTTGAGAAGGGAGTTTTTTTCATTCATTTTCCTCAAAAATATTTTTTATTCATTCTACTAAAATTTTCCACTTCTGGGCCAATACAAATCAAAATTTATCTTTATATTTTCTCTTCATTTCACTTGGACCGGCACCAAATCATTTATTTTCTTTCACTCGGACCGGCACCAAACCATTTATTTCCCCCAACTTGAACTAACTCGTGTGTGTTGGGCATCTGGTCGTTGACATCTGCCTATTGCATCCGTGCTAGTGAGACCAACGTGACCAGGTGGCTGACCGAAGCCGCTTTAAGGTTAACACAACTATAGAGAAGGCTACTCCGACCGTTGTGCCCGCATTTAAGCGGTGCATCACAGCCTCCCCCGGCTATTTAAGCAGGTTGGCCTCACCGGAAATTCCATCTGCGCTCGGCGCACCTCCTCGTCTCCACTCCCACCTCTCCTTCGCACACCGCCACTAGTAGGGAAATGGTTACACAATGGTGGCGCACCAATTTTCATCCACGTCATGACTATTTTTTCTAAATAGTGGTGGCGTTGCCATATTTGGTATGCCACCTTTATAGTGTTAGTGACGGCTTTGCTTTTTTGTAACATGCCACAAGTTTGTGTGACCAGTTGTTTTGACCAGGCATAAAGTAGTGGTGTCGTGTGACTATTGTGCAGACCGTAGGTAATTAGACTAGTGTTGACGTGCTTGTTCCTGGCACGCCATCACTCATTTTTGCATATATAAGAATTAAGAGTGTTGGCACCTCCTCTTTTCTCAAATAATTTCACTTCTTTCTGCACAAAAATCTACTCCCTGCCTAGCCCCTCATAGTTTTTGTTCTTTCTATTAAACATTGTATTCAAGTCATATAACTTGGAGATAGTTTGTTAGAGTGAGATTCTCTGTTTAAGTTTCTATCTCTTCTCCCAATTCTGATTTCCTCTCTGTAACGTGCAATGCACGTCCTGTACAACCTCACGATGTAAACCTTCACGAAGATTCTCTCGTTACAATCTGCGGGCTGTCCTCTAGAGGATTGAGATGCTTCATCAAGTTTTACATGGTATACAAAGCCCCTCTCTTCCAACACATCTAGCTACCTCTATCCTCCTTGCAATGACGGCGAGGATGGCCTGCGACACCGACATGGTCACCTTGATGTGGCCCAGCCCGGCGGAAGCGAGCGCGCCATGCACGTTCTTCATTGCCGGGACGAGGTTCCGGGTGGTGCCGCCGGCGACCTCGTTTCTGACGCAGACGTACCAGAAGGAAACCTTGGGGTACGCCTGGATGTTGCTCCTGACCCACGAGGCGGCGGCCGCCGGGCTGGCGGCGAGGTTGGGGAGCACGTCGTTAGGCGCGGCGACGACCACGTAGATGCCCGTGCCGCCGACGGCCTGCAGCGTCGCCTGGTCGGGGGCGTACAGCCGCATCGATTTGATCCCGTTGGAAACATGCCCACGACGGTGCTCGCCGCCGGCAAGTTGTTGGCGCTCATGCCGTAGCACACCCCGATGGACTCGACGACTGCATGCGCGTAAGGTACATGCATGCAACATTGGTTAGTTAACCTCTGAGAAAATAACCTGTTATTACAGGCAGCCACATGCATATTTGAGGTATGCGATCGAATGGTCGGCTTCCCTATCAGTGTCGGGACATCGATCCAAAATGATATGCGGATAGATACTCCTTTCTGGTTTATTGGTCTGCTTAGTATTTTATGCCAAATTTTGATTATATATTTAACTAAGAAAATAATAATGCATATCACCAAACATTATATCGCTGGATTCGTAAATAAACATAGTTTTCAGTGGTATTATTTTTAATACACACATTAACATTTTATTAATTAAATCTAAGATTAAAATTAAATACAAAATGCGAAGGGGCCAATAAATCAGCATGAAGGTAGTACAATTTATGGGTCAACCGATTAGATGCCCTAAGCGAGAATATAATGGGGGCAATGCATTTTTGGCAAAAAAAAATTAGGTGGCAATGCATGAACACACAGCAAGCGAGCAGCAGCCTTTTCGCCTGTTGGCGAGGGATCTCTCCGAAAAGGACGTTTAGCTTGTACACATGCATGGTGCATGCATGCGTGTAGCTTGTAGGTTTGCATAACTTTTTTTAGGCCTTCTTTGGTTCATAGGATAGGATTATCATAGGAATAAATAGAAAATAAGATGTCATGTATCTCAAATACTATAAGTAGGAATAGAAAATGAGATATCATTTGGTTCACATCATAGGAATTTTTTCATTGAGTCTAGGCTCATCATTATTTTCCTTTGAAACGTGTGAAAGATAGAAACCAATCGTATGTAGGAATATGAATCCATTTCTATTAACCAAAAGGCTCTAAAGGAAAAAATTACTATAAGAATCCTATCCTATAAAATTCCTCCAAAGTCCAAACCAAAGCATGCCTTATCTTTTTCACCCACATAGTCTAGCGGTTGATGCCTGACTTAAATATTGTTTTTTACAGTCACGAGTTGGTGTTAGATGCACGGACGCACACGATCGAGGAACATTGCCATTTTCACGGCCGGCACGTTGACAGACGTATCACTAGAGTACGTAAATCATAGTTTTTTCTTTTCAAGCCATTTCAGGCAGACCAAACTTGGAAAGGCCAGCAGACCCAACACCTGGGTTATAGTTAGTCAGGGTATCTTTAAAGTAGACTCTCAAACCTCCCGTATATGTCCGGATTATAGTATCCGTACTGTTTATGTTAAATTTTGTGATTCAATGGGACCTCATCGGTCCGTGAAGTGATCTGAACTCCGTTTTCCGGCAAATCCAAGACAAACTGATGGAATTATACTGGTGTCCGGACATTCACTTGACCATCAAAAATCACCACGTGGTCCTCTCTTTTCCTCCCAAACGAACAAATACAGATTAATTTATAAAAAGGATTAGATGACTCTCTCCTGCATCATGTTCAGGATCACGTCCGGACATAAAAACCGACATATACAAAGCCATTATGGGGTCAGCTTTGAAGTAGCTAGTGATTTGATGGCGTCATGTACCATTGATCGATCAGGTGCACTTTGAAGATACGATGAGTACACAAGACCGCAAATGAGTCAATTACTAGCTAGGGCAGCTGGTGCAATCATTTTCGTTAATTAGACATAAAAGAATGGAACAGTGGCAGTACTGGGGTACTGGCTAGCTAGGGCTCGTGTCAACAGTGCTAGGGCGACACTGCCTGCCTAATGCTGGAAGAAGAAAAACTTTCTCGGTAATTAACATGACACTGGAGAAAGACACCAGCCATTTGTAAAAAGATGGCTCACCAGACATTTTGAGACTTCATTTGCAAGCTTTTTGATGCTTTTGCATGTACGATCAACTAGATTTTATTTTTGTACTTAAACAGTTGAAACTATCACAAGTATAGTTCTCATTGATTATTATCTCGTGGAAAACCTATACCACTTTCAATGGTTTATCTAGAAAATGTCATTTTTTTATTTTAAGATATTAACTTCCCTGCGGAATACCTACTTCTTGCAACGTTTTTCCCCCTAGAAAAAACACACCGAAGGTCTATCAAACGTGCACTTTCATCTTGGTGCATGCGGTACATACCTATATAAATCCAAGACGTACTCCTAATTATTTTTGGTGAAAAAGATTTTTACAAAATTTACCGTGCTCAGTTTTCCGAAAAATTGAGAAGTTATTGTGCTCCCATGCATTGATGGACGCATCAAAGATAGAGAATGAGACCGGTGACGCCGATTAGGCTTTACCGTGCAACTGATGGCGCGGGAAGAATAAAACGCAGAACAAAAGCGACATACAACTAAACACACACGCGCGCGCCCACACACACACACACACACACACACACACACACAAAGGGGGGAGGTATGTGACGTTGGTGGGAGAGAGATTTATGTGATCATGCATAAACCATGGCTAGGTACCATACCTAGCTAGCTAATGCTTCTCTTAATGGAATCTAAGATTAACGTGCGTACGTCTTACTATCTTCTACCTCCCAAAAAACTGCCTGCATGACTTGCATGAAAAAAACAACTTTGTAACCAATCAATTGAAGAGAGAGAGAGGGAGAGAGAGAGAGAGAGAGAGAGAGAGAGAGAGAGAGAGGAATCACTTTGTGGGATGGAGGCGAAGGCTCCAAGGAGCAATGCCAGAGGCAGCATGGAGGCAACGACTTGGCTCGCCATTCGGTCTCAAAACTCACTCTCTCTCTCTCCCTCTGCAGCTGCGTTGGTGGGGCTGCCCTTGTATCTTTTCTGCTGAGGCCACACCGGGGTACATGCCCCTTATATAGGATCCGAGGAGGTTCAGTCCACTCGCAAGCGCAACGCAGGCCCAACGTCTCCAGCGACATTTATTTAGCCTGTTGCGATCGACTACCAAGAAGGCCGTTTCCCTTTGCATGCGTCACCCCTGCAAAAGGAAAACGGACTTGCTCTTTCCAATAATGCTAAACATATAAGGAGTTACACGTAATTATACGCTGACTAGAATTCTTTCTTTCTACCTAAACTCTCCCTCCCTGATTTTCACGGGGTGGACCCCTCCTCCCCCTTAATCTTCAACCAAAACCCATCTGCCCGTAAAACCCCTATAAACTTATGTACGTGTACCATTACTCTTGCTCTCCTTCCTTGGTTCCTGAAATTCACGGAGAAGCTGAGCTGTGTTTTTTTTTTTCTAGAAGCGACAAGAGGAGGCTAGGGGTGGTGTTGCTTGGTGGTGTAGAATGTCATGTGGACCCCCAACATCCTTGGGTGGTTGGGGGTTCACAACCTCTCCCTGTTTGTCAAGTCCATGCATACAAGAAGGAGTTGGCCCGAGAATAATGTCCGGCAACAAACCTTGCGCTATAGTATCGGTGATCGTTCCCAGAGGTGGAAGACCTTTTCCTGGCCGCGACAACGTGTGGCCTGGGAAATGGCTAAAGGGTGCTTCTGGCGCGACCGCTGGATCAATGGACAAAGCGTAACTTCGTTCCTCTTGTCAAACCGGGAGTGCACTGCGGAAGGATGGTGGTTGCGGGCTTGACAAATGACACATGGATTAGCGCCATCCGAGGCATGCTTCCATTCCGGCCATAGGGTGCACCAGCAACATCTTATAGCCGGGACAACTTCGCATGGAGGATCGCTGCCAACGTCCACTACTTGGCTCGGTCGACAT
>NC_041393.1:766076115-766110648 GCF_002162155.2 Triticum dicoccoides | reverse complement strand
ATTTGTATGGTGAACCGTCTCGCTCAAGGCCATCTTCAAAATCCACCATGTTGCCGACTGTGCAATTAGGGAGGTGAAGACCTGCAACACATGATGCTTGGGTGATCCCTCTCCCACCAAGTTTGGTACTCACTCCTCGTACCCTATTGGCTCCATCGTTTCAACCCCATGCATTCGATCGACATCGTCCAATGGTGGCCACAAATGTTGTGGCGGCACCGCGCTTTTGTTGCGCTATGAGATATCATTGCTTGGCGGGGTTAGTTTTTGATTTATGTGGATCGAAAGAAACAATAGGGTGTTCAACAGGATCTCCGATCTTCCGGAGACTATTGCGATAAAAGATAGAGCAGAGATGCATCTCTGAAGGTGGGCATGTACTGGTGGGCTTGCAGGGAAGTACTCCATTTTGCTCTTTCAGGCGGATAGAGCGGGCAGTTAGGGCTTGTCCATGTGTTGCTCCAATAGTCAGTAACAAACTTCTCGCCAATCTTAACACAAAGACAAACAAGTCTCATGTGTGTTCTGAAAAAAAAAACATGTAACCTTTTTGATAGTATCTTTGGTCTCTAGATGTGCATCTTATTATCTGCAGATTTCGGGAAAAGGTGGTTTAAATTTACAATATATCTGTTGTTTGTCCTGTTTCTTAAATAGGAGTAGTGAAAAATAGATAACTCATTGCTAGCCATCCAGGCTTACCCTCATGGAGATCACATCAAAGGAAAAGTGGTGGCTGCACCTTTGTATAGCAGGAAATTGTTAGCACATGTAGAGCGTGAGAAGCCATCAGCACTTGGATGGGAGGCACCGCCAGCCGGCTGGGCTGCGCTCAATATCGACGGGTCCTTTTCCGCCAAGGACGGAACTGCA
This sequence comes from Triticum dicoccoides, assembly GCF_002162155.2. NCBI lineage: Eukaryota > Viridiplantae > Streptophyta > Magnoliopsida > Poales > Poaceae > Triticum > Triticum dicoccoides. Next base: position 766,109,775 of record NC_041393.1, on the reverse strand, counting down.
GGAGCTGGCATGGTCCTCCGGGATGAACATGAAGATATTATTTTTTTCGTCTTGCCGTGAGTTAAGGCAGTGTGCATCACCACTAGAATCTGAACTTGCTGCATGTTCTGAAGGCATCTCCCTGACTACCCAGTGGTCTCAGCTGCCTTTTGTGATTCAAACGGACTGCGCATAAGTGGTAAAACTAATTGAAGAAGGTACTGGCGACCGATCGGAGCATATGACGTTGATCCGAGAGATTACTTCGCGTCTTCAGGAACATGGTGAATTCTTAGTTAAGCTTATATAGTCATCAGTACCAGATGGGGTTCTATATGTACTCACATAATTATGGATATTTTGGTCTCGACATGAAACCTGGTAATTTGGTGGATTATCTCATGCCCCAATTAATGCCTATAATATGACGAAATTTACATAGAGTTATTTTCTTTCAGAAAATCTGTTGGTGTCGACTAACGAATGGTATTGTATAAATTGTCAGACTTTGGGACGGCAAGAGAAGTATGTTCCGCTCCTCCTTACACATATTATGTTTCCAGCAGGGTGATTTTCTGTATTTTTTTCTTTTTTTGAAAAGGAGGTTTGCCCCGGCCTTCTGCATCAGAATGATGCATACGGCCATATTATTGATAAATAAAAGGTCCAACATAAGTCTCGAGGTCTCAAACAAAATGAAAAAAAATGCTCATAAAAAGCACTAAAGCAAAAACAGGGCAGCCACAACCGGCAGGCAAAACAAAAGATAGGAAACTAAATACCTATCCTATTACATGACCGCCATCCAAACCGGTTGAAGATAACCCGAGCTACCGTCTCCCATCGGATAGATCCAGTAACCAAATGCTCCCTGGCCTCCGTCGAAGTGAGTAGCGACCACATACGGATGAGTGTAGTGGCCCTGAAAACAACATGCAAGAAATGAATATTTGTTGTTCTGTTAAAAACCAAGTCGTTTCTACAGTTCCAAACTGCCGATAATAAAGCGGATACTCCTACACGGATGTGCCTCGCTGTTGCTGCATCAATCCCATCTAGCCATGTCCCAAATAATGTGTTGATGGAATTGGGAGGAGTAATATTAAAAGCTATGTGGACCGGCCTCCACAAAATTGTTGCCAAAGGGCAGTCAAGAAAGAGGTGTTTGATTGATTCATCACTATCACAAAAACTACATCTTTTAGATCCAGTCCAGTTGTGCTTCGCCAAATTGTCCTTAGTTAGGATGACTTGTTTGTGGACAAACCACATAAACACTTTTATTTTCAAAGGCACTTTGACTTCCCAAACATGTTTCAAACTAGGAATAACGCTAGTGTTGATAATATCCAAATACATGAATTTAACCGAAAACTCACCATTCTTAGCTAGTTTCCAGTGCAACTGATCTGGCTGTTGAGAAAGTTGGACATCCATCAATCTTCTCACAAGATGGAGCCAAGCTTCCCAACGGTTTCCCACTAGCGTCCTCCTGAATTGAATATTAAGAGGATTGGACTGTAGTACTGTTGCAACGTAAGCGTCTCTCCGCTGAACAATATTATAGAGAGAAGGATATTGGATTGCAAGGGGTGTCTCCCCTAGCCAGGTATCCTCCCAGAATCTTGTGAAAGTACCATTTGCAACTATAAATTTTGTCCTGTTAAAGAAGACTGATTTCACTCTCACCAGTCCCTTCCAAAAAGGCGAATCAGTCGGTCTTACCGTTACCTGGGACAAGGTTTTGGACTGAAGGTACTTATTACGAAGAATCTGGGCCCATGTTGCATCCGTCTCTACAGATAACTTATACAACCACTTGCTGAGAAGACATCTGTTCTTCACCTCTAAATTTTCAATGCCTAGACCCCCTTGATCTTTCGGCCTACAAATGATATCCCACTTAGCGAGTCTATATTTTCTTTTTAATTCATCGCTCTGCCAGAAGAACCGCGATCGATAGAAATCTAGCCTTTTTCGTACACCAACTGGTACTTCGAAAAAGGATAAGAGAAACATCGGCATACTTGTGTGAACCGAATTAATCAGAATTAATCATCCTCCGTATGACATAAGCTTGCCCTTCCAGCATCTCAGTTTTCTTTCAAATCGATCTTCAATGCTCTTCCACTCCTTGTTTGAAAGCTTGCGATGGTGGATTGGTATACCCAAATACAGAAGGGTAAAGACCCCAATTCGCACCTGAACAATTCCTTGTAATCTTGTTGTTCTTCTTTAGCTCTTCGAAAGCAGAACAATTCACTTTTGTGGAAGTTAATCTTTAACCCCGATAATTATTCGAACAAGCACAATACCAGCTTCATGTTTCTAGCTTTAGCCAAATCATGCTCCATAAAGACGATAGTATCATCCGCGTACTGTAGGATAGACACTCCTACGTCAACTAAATGCGGAACGAGGCCACCTACCTGGCCATCATCCTGAGCCCTTCCTATTAGGACTGTCAACATGTCAACGACTTTGTTGAGCAGAATCAGAGACATCGGATCTCCTTGTGTCAGACCCTTGTGTGTCTGAAAATAATGACCTATGTCATCATTTACCATTCCAACACTCCCTTTTTGCGTGAAAGAATCTACCTGGTCTCTCCAGGCCTGATCGAATCCTTTCATACGCAAAGCCTGCTGAAAAAATGGCCATTTTACCTTGTCATACGCTTTCTCAAAATCCACTTTGAAAACCACCCCATCTAGTTTTTTCGTGTGGATTTCATGGAGCATTTAATGCAGAACCACAACCCCTTATAGGATGTTTCTGTCCGGCTTGAAAGCCGTTTGACACGGCTGCACCACAGAATGCGCAATCTGCGTAAGCCTATTAGTCCCAACTTTGGTGAAGATTTTAAAGCTAACATTAAGAAGACAGATTGGCCTAAATTGCTCAATCCTCACAGCCTATGTTTTCTTAGGAAGCAAAGTAATTGTACCGAACTTCAAGTGAAACGGTTGTAACTGTCCCAAAAATAGATCATGGAACATCGGGAGCAAGTCCCCCTTAATGATCTGCCAACACTTTTTATAAAACTCTGCCGGAAAACCATCTGGTACTGGAGCTTTATTATTTTTCATTTGGGAAATTGCCTCAAACACCTCTTTCTCCGAAAGTGGGGCTATCAAAATATCATTCTCATCTGCTGCGAGCTGAGGAACATCCTCAACCCTTGACTCACCCAAGGATACGAAATTATCCTCGAGAGGCCCAAACAGCTGCTTATAGTAATTGGTGATATATACCTTTGGGTTCTCCTGCCCTAAAATTGTCCCATCATCTTGCTCAAGGTGAAATATTCTCTTCTTTCGATGCTTGCCATTCGCAATCATGTGGAAGAATTATGTGTTATCATCCCCTTGGATGATTTTGCGAGCTTTAGCTCGCAGTGCCTGTCGGTGTCAAAACCGGCGGATCTCGGGTAGGGGGTCCCGATCTGTGCGTCTAGGCTGATGGTAACAGGAAGCGAGGGACACAACGTTTACCCAGGTTCGGGCCCTCTCGATGGAGGTAAAACCCTACTTCATGCTTGATTAATATTGAAGAAATGGGTAGTACAAGAGTAGATCTACCACGAGATCGTAGAGGCTAAACCCTAAGAGCTAGCCTATGATGGTATGATTGTAATTGTGATCGTCCTTCTAAGGACCAACCCCTCAGGTTTATATAGACACCGGAGAGGGCTAAGGTTTACACGGAGTCGGTTACAAGGAAGGAAACACAATATCCGGATCGCCAAGCTTGCCTTCCACGCGAAGGAGAGTCCCATCCGGACACAGGCCGAAGTCTTGAGTCTTGTATCTTCACGCTTCAATAGTCCGGACGATGTATACAGTCCGGCTGTCCGGATACCCCCTAATCCAGGACTCCCTCAGTAGCCCCTGAACCAGGCTTCAATGACAATGAGTCCGGCGCGCAGTCTTGTCTTCGGCATTTCAAGGCAGGTTCCTTCTCCGAATACTCCAAAGTAATTATCGAACACATAGACCGTGTCCGGATCCACAAGATGATATTCACATTTCATTGTAGGGAACATAGCGTAAATCTGATCTGCTGGCAATCTTCGTACGCCGTGCCCTTGCATCATGGCCTAGTCCAACACGAACCGGCATTTCTCTCCCCACCTCGACTCGCGCTGCGAGGCGGTTTTATTGGCACGTCCTGCCCAAGCAGAGACCGTGTTCCTCTTATTACGGGATTTTCCATCAATATGGGCGTGCGTGACCTCACGACGACTGTTGGTATGACTCCGTGTATTTTTGGATAAGTCTCAAGCGGTCATGCTGAGGACTCTTGATATTCACGCCCCTTTATAAAGGGATCGAGGCCAATGCCTCTTTTCCACCTCCCCTGCACCTTCTCGCACCTCGAGCTCCAACACCCAAGACCTAAGCTCCAACACCCCAGATCCTCCAATATGTCTGGATCCAACCCTAAAGGCCAGTGGGTGGCCTCCTCGATCCAAGAGGAGGACATTACGAGGCTTAGGGAGGTCGGATACCTGACCGCCGATATCCGGCACAGGCTTCCTGCTCCAGGGCAGGTTATCCCTACACCGGAGCCCAATGAGAGCGTTGTGCTTGTCCCCCACTTCCTCCGCGGCCTGGGCCTCACCCTCGACCCCTTTGTAAGGGGGCTCATGTTCTACTATGGGTTGTATTTTCATGATCTGGCTCTGGACGCTATCCTCCATATCTCGTAGTTCATTATTGTGTGCGAGGCTTTTCTCCACGTCACCCCACACTTCGGCTTACGGCTCAAGACCTTCAATGTGAAGCCGAAGATGATTGAGGGGCGACGTGCAGAGTGAGGAGGTGCCATAATAAGCAGGAACACCGATGCCCCATGACCATAGGGTTCTTTCCCGGAGGTATCCGATGTGTCGCAACGGAGGTGGTTTTATGTTACAGCTCCCAGAGGCACAAAGTGGGTAGCCACCCCCGAGTTCCGTTCGGGCCCTCCGTCACAGTTGGCGTCATGGACCGACGTAGGACGGAATTGGGGGCCTGCCAGTGATGTTCCAATACTGCAGAGCCGTATCCGGAAGCTTATCGAGAGGGACATAAATCTTGTCAGCATAATTCAAGTAATGCTAATCCGACGGATGTTGCCGTGCAAACGTCGGCCTCTCCGAATGTGGGAGTTCAATCCGGAGGGTCTGTGGACTATTAAGCACTTCTTCGGCCTAAAGCTCGAAGGGATGTTATTCTTCGGACCACAAGTAAAGTGTCCAGACACCACTGAGGATGCAGGCCTAAGCTGCAATCGCCTAGATACCCAAGTAAGTAACCTTAAAGATGGACGCTCTGTTTATATTTGCCATAACCATTGTTCTGAAAAACCCTCCGTGGCCAGGGATGGTTCAACAAGGCGGAGAGAATCAGGTGTCCGGCGCCACTTCCTGAAGGCTCGCCGGGTCCAACCGTTGCCAAGATGCTTGGCCGGGTGCTTAGCAAAATGCCCTCAGGGTAAGGCGAAGGAAAGGGCAGCGAAGCCGGACTTCAGACACTACGCATCCAGACCGGGGGAATTGATTTCTCCCCAAAGGAGGATAGTCGGGGAGGGGAATCTGAGGCCACCTCCCTGCGCGGGAAGAAAAGGGCCGCCTCCAAAGACTTGGAGACGGAGATGCCCAAATAGGGGAAGAAAGTGTCCCCGGGGGGCTCTGTCTCGACGGGCGTTCTCACCACGTCAGGCCCACCAACGGGCCAGCCCTCGAACGAGCTATAAGTTAATCACTATTCCGAGGGTACTGCGTTTCTCCGAGATCAATAACCAGGATTCGTCTTTTGCAGTCCGGCTAGCAGCTCTCCTCAACAGAGTTCGTCTTCGGGGGATCTTCCTCCGGAGATGATGGAGAGCGACACCCCACCCACCTCTCTGCCTCATGAAGCGGGCAACACTGAGGTGTCGTCACGGAGGAGTCCGGATCTGCCGAAGCCAGAGGCCAATACGTCAGTCGCCCTGAGCCCGGAGCGTTTGGCTCCCACGGGGGGTGATGAGAAGGGTCTGGCACAGTTCGATGCCCGGCCGGACGTACTGACAGGTCTTCTGGAGCGAGTTGCGCTCTCGGCGGAGCACCGCTCATTAATGAGTGCGGTGCTTAAGAAGAGTTCATCCGCTACAAGCGGTTTGAATGAGGCATTTACGAGCCTGCTCAGAGGCTTTGAGGTATGTAGTAAAAAATGCACTATTTTTTGGCTGTGAGGCATGCGCTAGGTGTGCTCCATATGGATAGTAGTCCCTGAGACTCTGGTTGCCCGCCATAGGCGGCAAACGGGGGATCATATAGTAATGGCTGTGTTGTACATGTGCGCAGGTATCTAAGGATCCGGCAGCCGACCAGTCTGTTGAAGTTGCCGAACTAAGGAGGCAGATCGGATCGATCGATGCCGATATCACGCTGGTGAACAAATGGCTGGAAGAGTCACTGGGTATGTGCTCTGCTTCCCTTATTATGTTGTATAGGAAAATGTGAGAGGGGCATAATATTAATGCAATGTGTTTGTACTGCAGATGGTGCTCCTGCTGTGGAGGCCCTGAGGGCGGAACTTGCTCAAGCCAAGGAACAAGCTCGGGCTAGCAATGCGGCTGCCCTAAAGGGGGCCGAAGAATTGAGAGCTAAATAGGATGCTCATCGCCGAAGCGAGGAAAAGATAGCCAAAATGGCTGTGGAGCTAAAAAATGCTGCCGACCGGTATGTACTGCTTGAAAAGGAGAATAAGGCTAGCTCGGCCGAGCTGGACAAGGCACTTAATGCCACCAAGGAGATGCAGACCGAGATCCGGGGTATGCGGGAGGAGCTCCAACAGGCCGACCAAATCGTGGCTGGGGGCTCCTACTTACTGCGGACGAAATTTTTGGATCCGAAGTATGCTCCCCTGGATGGACGCCGGAGTCCGGCCCGACGCATATGCGGACTTGGCGAATAGTACGGCTGACGCTGCCAAGTTCTTCGAGGATCAAGGTGATAAGGAAGTGGAGAAGCTTTTCTGGTCGCAATTCAATGCTCCCACCCGCCCGCTGCCGTTAAATGAGAAGATGGTTGCTGTGGCGGAGCTTCACGGGCTGTCCGCGCTTGCAATGCGGTCTGTAATAGACCATCTTTGGCCGAAGGGGCCTAAGCCGGACAGCTACTTTGGTTTGGTGCAACAATTCCTTGGGGCCGTGCCTCGGATCGACGCCATGAGGAGGTCGGCGTGCATAGAGGGTGCACGAATGGCTCTTGCCCACGTTAAAGCTTATTGGTCGGATATGGAGGCCACCATTGTAGCAACCCAGGATCCGGCGGGAGGCCAATATCCGACCGAGCACTACTTGGCGCAGGTCACAGAAGGTGCCCGGCTAATAGAGGCGCAGTGCTCGAAGAATGTCTTGTTCGAGTGATAAATCGAATCATTGTAAAACATGTTTATTTTGATTATGAGGCTATATTTATACTTTTTGCCTGAAAAGAATATTGTGTCCCCTGTGCGGCGGTTTTTATATATGTATATAAGTAATCCGAAAGTTAGCAGTCGTTGGCTTCAGCCCCCACGCATACAATGCGGGGGTATTCGCGAAAAATATGCTTAATCACACTTGATCCAACGTCTTGGTCCATTAAGGAGGTGATCGCATGTCGAACTAGGCAACCGGACTATATAGCTGTAACACTTTTGCTTAGCCATGGGAGTCTAAAGGTGGGGCTACTATGTAGCCCCTGGTACCTTCGCGTGCATCCGAATACGGGCGCGTATGTACATGGCCGGGAAACGGCCCTTCGTTAATGCGGAGGAATCCTAAAGATTCCGGTGACTCTTCGAGTGGGTGAACAGTCTCTTGCTGCATCATGACAGTCAGTTTTCGGCTTTCTCTACCGAGGTGCCTATCCGGAATAACCAGGGTACAATCGCAGTAGTTCTCCTTTGGCTGCCTTAACCGATAATAACGGAATGTAAGGCAGCAAACCCAGGAGCCGGGCAAACCCAACATTTGACCAAAGACATGATTCGGAGCTGATGCATATAAGGCCAAACTCGTGACGCCGAACACCCCCGAAGGTATTCGGGCTTTGTAACAGAAGATGGGCTAAAGAATGCCCATTCATCATAAACCGTGTGTTTCCAAGTACGTGCGGTAATCTGTTGTGGCGAAATGCCAATAATGACAATATCCTCTGTGGGTATGGAACCCATGGGATGGTTAAACAACAAGAGGCAATAGAAAAGGTTTACACATGGGCTTAATCTAAAAAGAAACCTATTGAACGGGGCCCTGCTGCACGTCTGCGCCTTTGTCTCCGTTGTGCCGTATCCTGGCAGGGTATCACACGAACGTTGTCTGTGGAAAAAGGAAAACTCGTAGGAGAGTACAACGTAAGTATGCCATGGATAGTAAAAGTGTAAGATGTTGGCCTGCCAATAAGGTTGAGCCAAGTGTGGGGCTGTATTAAATATTTATAGCCCCTGGTGTCCTCTATGGGATTACATATACGGTGCCCTGGTTTAATTTTATCCGGGCTACCGGACTCGTCTAACCTGTCTGTGGTCTTAATGACCAGTCATGTTTTCTAATATTGGAGGCCGCTTATAGTCCGGCTGCCAGGGCCGTCACGTGTTGCTCTGCGCATGAAGAGCGCTCTGTGATTCCGCTAATGGTGATGACGCCACGTGGACCGGGCTTCTTGAGTGTAGGGTAGTGATACATCTCCAACGTATCTATAATTTTTAATTGTTCCATGCTATTATATTATCTGTTTTGAATGATTATGGGCTTTATTATACACTTTTATATTACTTTTGGGACTAACCTATTAATAGGAGGCCCAGCCCATATTGCTGTTTTATTGCCTGTTTCAGTATTTCGAAGAAAAGGAATATCAAACGGAGTCCAAACGGAATGAAACCTTCGGCAACGTGATTTTTTGGAAGAATATCACCCAGGAGACTTGGAGTTCACGTCAGAAGAGCCTCGAGGAGGCCACGAGATAGGAGGGCGCGCCCCCTGTCTCGTGGACCCCTCGAGCACCTTCCGACCGACTTATTTTGCCTATATAGTCCCACGTACCCTAAAAACATCCACGGAGAAGATAGATCGGGAGTTCCGCCCCCGCAAGCCTCTGTAGCCACCAAAAACCTCTCGGGAGCCCTTCCCGGCACCCTGCCGGAGGGGGAATCCTTCACCGGTGGCCATCTTCATCATCCCGGCGCTCTCCATGACGAGGAGGGAGTACTTCACCCTCGAGGTTGAGGGTATGTACCAGTAGCTATGTGTTTGATCTCTCTCTCTCTCTCGTGTTCCCTCTATGGCACGATCTTGATGTATCCCGAGCTTTGCTATTGTAGTTGGATCTTATGATGTTTCTCCCCCTCTACTCTCTTGTGATGAATTGAGTTTTCCCCTTTGAAGTTATCTTATCGGATTGAGTTTTTTATGAGAACACTTGATGTATGTCTTGCCGTGCTTATTGATACGTCTCCAACGTATCTATAATTTTTGATTGCTCCATGCTATTTTATCTACTGTTTTAGGCAATATTGGGCTTTATTATCCACTTTCATATTATTTTTGGGACTAACCTATTAACCGGAGGCCCAGCCTAGATTTGATGTTTTATGCCTATTTCTGTGTTTCGAGGAAAAGGAATATCAGACGGAGACAAAACAGAACGAAATCAACTGGAGAAGTTATTTTTGGAAGGAAATCCACCCGATGGACTTGGAGTGCATGTCAGGAAAGAAGGGAGGTGCTCACGAGGGTGGGGGGCGCGCCCCTGCCTCGTGGCCCCCCCTTCGGTCCACCGACGTAGCCCTTGCACCCATATGTACCTACGTATCGTAAAACTTCCAGAACAGAAGATAGATCGGGAGTTCCGCCGCCCAAGCCTCTGTAGCCACCAAAAACCTCTCGGGATCCCTTCCCGGCACCCTACCGGAGGGGGGATCCTTCACCGGTGGCCATCTTCATCATCCCGACGCTATCCATGACGAGGAGGGAGTAGTTCACCCTCGGGGCTGAGGGTATGTACCAGTAGCTATGGGTTTGATCTCTCTCTCTCAAGTTCTCTCTCGTGTTCCCACTATGGCACGATCTTGATGTATCCCGAGCTTTGCTATTGTAGTTGGATCTTATGATGTTTCTCCCCCTCTACTCTCTTGTGATGAATTGAGTTTGCCATTTGAAGTTATTTTATCGGATTGAGTCTTTTATGAGAACACTTGATGTATGTCTTGCGATCCACTTGATGTATGTTTTGGTGATCAACCTGCGGGTTTCGTGACATTGGGAACCTATGCATAGGGGTTGGCACACGTTCTTGACTCTCCGATAGTAGCTTTGGGGCACTCTTTGAAGTACTTTCATGTTGGTTGGATGAATCTGAGATTGTGTGACGCATATCATATAATCATGCCCACGGATACTTGAGGTGACAATGGAGTATCTAGGTGACATTAGGGTTTTGGTTGATTTGTGCCTTAAGGTGTTATTCTAGTACAAACTCTTGAATAGATCGATCCGAAAGAATAACATTGAGGTGGTTTCGTACCCTACCATAATCTCTACGTTTGCTCTCCGCTATTAGTGGCTTCGGAGTGACCCTTTGTTGCATGTTGAGGGATTGTTATACGATCTATCTATGTTATTATTGTTGAGAGAACTTGCACTAGTGAAAGTATGAACCCTAGGCCTTGTTTCCTATCATTGCAATACCGTTTACGCTCACTTTTATCGCTCGCTACCTTGCTGTTTTTATTATTTCAGATTACAAATACCTTTATCTACCATCTATTTTGCACTTGCATCTTCATCTCTTCGCCGGACTAGTGCACCTATACAATTTACCATTGTATTGGGTGTGTTGGGGACACAAGAGACTCTTTGTTATTTGGTTGCAGGGTTGTTTGAGAGAGACCATCTTCATCCTACGCCTCCTAGGGATTGCTAAACCTTAGGTCATCCACTTGAGGGAAATTTGCTACTATCCTACAAACCTGTGCACTTGCAGGCCCAACAACATCTACAAGAAGAAGGTTGTGTAGTAGACATCAAGCTCTTTTCTGGCGCCGTTGCCGGGGAAGCTAGGTAAAGGGTACTCACACTCCGTCAACTAAGCTCTTTTTTGGGGAGGTGAGTGCTTGAAGGTATATCTTTAGATCTTGCAATCAAATCTTTTCGTTTCTTGTTTTATCACTAGTTTAGTTTATAAAAGAAAACTACAAAAAATTGAGTTAAGTTTGTCTCATATGCTTTGTGTTTTTAATACCTTTCGTGAGTATGATGGAAAGGAAAATTGTGCTCAAGTGCTAGAAGAAGAATTACATAGAATGCTTGGCATGAAATATGTGAATGATGAGCATGATTGCAATGTTGTTAGTATGAATTCCCTGAATATCCATGATGCTAATGATATGCAAAGCCACAAGCTTGGGGAAGCTATGTTTGATGGAGATGATATTTTTTGTCCCCCAAGCTTTGATGAGCAAATTTACTATGATGAAAGCATGCCTCCTATCTATGATGATTATTGTGATGACGCGTATGCTTTAAAGAATAATGATAACCATGAAACTTGTCATCTTGATCTTAATTTTCAATCATGTGATAGTTATTTTGTTGAGTTTGCTCCCACTATTATTCATGAGAAGAATTTTGCTTATGTGGAGAGTAGTAAATTTTCTATGCTAGTAGATCATGAAAAGAATGCTTTAGGTCCTGGTTATATTGTTGAATTCATTCATGATACTACTGAAAATTATTATGAGGGAGGAACTTATGCTTGTAGGAATTAAAATAATGTCAAGTTTCCTCTCTATGTGTGGAAAATCTTGAAGTTATGCTTGTTTTACCTTCCTATCCTTGTTGATTATTGTTCCCCTAAGTTGTTTGCTCACAAAGTCCCTATGCATAGGAAGAGGGTTAGGCCTAAATGTGCTAGTCATATGCTTCATGATGCTCCCGTTATGTTTCACTTCTTATCTTTTATGTGAGCATCATTGTCATCATCATGCCTAGCTAGAAAGGCATTAAAGAAAAGCGCTTGTTGGGAGACAACCCAATATTTACCCTTACTGTTTTTGTGTGTCCACATGATTATTCTACTGTAGTAATCATGTTTTATAGCTTTTATTTCAATGAAGTGCCAAGTAGAACCTTTGGGAAGACTTGGGTGAAGTTTAAATGATCTTGCTGTAGAAAACAGAAACTTTTGCGCTCACAAGAATGGCTGCCATTTTTTACTGAAAAGTGCTTTTAGGTTGATTCTTTTTGCAGATGATTAATAGACAAATTATTCAGGTCCAGAAATTTATTTCGTAATTTTTGGTGTTCCAGAGGTATACATTTGATACAGATTACTACAGACTATTCTGTTTTTGACAGATTCTGTTTTCATTGTGTTGTTTGCTTATTTTGGTGCATCTATGGCTAGTATTAAGTGGTATGAACCATAGAGAAGTTATAATACAGTAGATATTACACCAATATGAATTTAGAATGAGTTCATTACAGTACCTAAGTGGTGATTTATTTTCTTATACTAACGGAGCTTACGAGTTTTGTTTTGAGTTTTGTGTGGTTGAGGTTTTCAAGTTTTGGGTAAAGATTCGATGGATTATGGAATAAGGAGTGGAAAGATCCTAAGATTGCGGATTCCCAAGGCACCCCAAGGTAATATTCAAGGACAATCAAGCAACTAAGCTTGGGGATGCCCCGGATGGCATCCCCTCTTTCGTCTTCGTTCATCGGTAACTTTACTTGGAGCTATATTTTTATTCGCCACATGATATGTGTTTTGCTTGGAGCGTCATATTATTTTGCTAGTTTTTGCTTGCTGTTAATTAGAATAATGTTTTGTATCTTTAGTTTCAATAAAAAAAGTCAAGGATAGCCTTTGCCATGCTTATTTTGCTAGTATACATGTTGCTGTTTGAAAACAGAAAGTTTACCGCTGTTGCAAAAATTCCCTAGAAAAGTCAGAGAATGGTATAATGTTGAATATTTTTGCATATTAAGCTCTGATAAATTTATTACAGTGCGAATTTTAGTTCATAATTTTTGGAGTCAGGGAAGTATTGTTACTCTTGCATTCTTTACAGACTGTACTATTTTGGCAGATTGGTGTTATGTTTGCATTGTTTGCGTATGTTTGCTTGTTTAATGATTCTATTTGAGGATAGGAGTATTAAATATACAGAGTCATTTAGTATGCAATGTTGAATAATAATGTTAGTGGTTTGTTACAGTAGAAGATGCTATGGTTTTGCATTGGTTTATACTAACCTATCTCATGAGTTCTTGTTGAGTTTGTTGTGAATGAAGCTTTTGATAAAGGAAGAGAAACCATGATATGAGAGGAATTAAGGAGACATAAAAGCTCAAGCTTGGGGATGCCCAAGGCACCCCAAGATAATATTTCAAGAAGTCTCAAGCATCTAAGCTTGGGGATGCCCCGGTAGGCATCCCACCTTTCTTCTTCAATCACTATCGGTTAGTATCAGTTGAGCCTAAGTTTTTGCTTCTTCACATGAGTTGTGCTATCCTTGCATTGTCATTTTATTTTGCTTTGCTTGCTGTTTGAATAAGATACCAAGATCTGAAATTCTTTAATGAGAGAGAGTCTTTGCATAGTTGCATAATTATTTAGCTACTCATTGATCTTGACTTATATCTTTCAGAGTAGTTTGTCGTTTGCTCTAGTATTTCACTTATATCTTTTAGAGCACAATGGTGGTTTTATTTTGAAGAAATAGATGAACTCTCATGCTTCACTTATATTTTTTTTAGAGTCTTTAATAGCATGGTAACTTACTTAACATTAAGATACTTGGCATTCAAGATATGTGAAACTTTCTTTTGAGTGCGTTGAATACTAAGATAAGTTTGATGCTTGATAATTGTTTTGAGATATGGAGGTGATAATATCAAAGTGATGCTAGTTGGGTGATTATGAATTTAAAGAATGCTTGTGTTGAAGTTTGTGATTCCCGTAGCATGCACATATGGTGAACCGCTTTGTGATGAAGTTGGAGCACAATTTTATTTATTGATTGTCTTCCTTATGTGTGGCGGTCGGGGACGATCGATGGTCTTTTCCTACCAATCTATCCCCCTAGGAGCATGCGCGTAGTGCTTTGGTTTTTGATGACTTCTAAATTTTTGCAACAAGTGCATGAGTTCTTTTGATTAATGTTGAGTCCATGGATTATACGCACCCTTTCACCCTTCCATTATTGCTAGCCTCTCTTGTGCCGCGCAACATTCGCCGGTACCATACACCCACCATATACCTTCCTCAAAACAGCCACCATACCTACCTATTATGGCATTACCATAGCCATTCCGAGATATATTGCCATGCAACTTTCCACCGTTCCGTTCATATGACACACATTACTTTTGTCATATTGCTTTTTGCATGAACATGTAGTTGACATTGTATTTGTGGCAAGGCCACCTTCATAATTTTCATACATGTCGCTCTTGATTCATTGCATATCCCGGTACACCGCCGGAGGCATTCATATAGAGTCATATTTTGTTCTAAGTATCGAGTTGTAATTGTTGAGTTGTAAGAAAAATAAAAGTGTGATGATCATCATTATTAGAGCATTGTCTCTGTGAGGAAAGGATGATGGAGACTATGATTCCCCCATAAGTCGGGATGAGACTCCGGACGAAAAAAAAGAGTGGCCATAAAAAAGAGAGAGAAAAGGCTCAATAAAAAAATGAGAGAAAAAGAGAGAAGGGACAATGCTACTATCCTTTTACCACACTTGTGCTTCAAAGTAGCACCGTGATCTTCATGATAGAGAGTCTCATATGTTGTCACTTTCATATACTAGTGGGAATTTTTCATTATAGAACTTGGCTTGTATATTCCAATGATGGGCTTCCTCAAAAGTGCCCTAGGTCTTCGTGAGCAAGCAAGTTGGATGCACACCCACTTAGTTTCTTTTGTTGAGCTTTCATATACTTATAGCTCTAGTGCATCCGTGGCATGGCAATCCCTACTCACTCACATTGATATCTATTAATGGGCATCTCCATAGCCCGTTGATACGCCTAGTTGATGTGAGACTATCTTCTCCTTTTTGTCTTCTCCACAACCACCATTCTATTCCACCTATAGTGCTATGTCCATGGCTCACGCTCATGTATTGCGTGAAAGTTGAAAAAGTTTGATATTATTAAAGTATGAAACAATTGCTTGGCTCGTCAACTTGGTTGTGCATGATTAAATACTTTGTGTGATGAAGATAGAGCTTAGCCAGACTATATGATTTTGTATGGATAACTTTCTTTGGCCATGTTATTTTGAGAAGACATAATTGCTTAGTTAGTATGCTTGAAGTATTATTATTTTTATGTCAATATGAACTTTTGTCTTGAATCTTTCGGATCTGAATATTCATACCACAATTAAGAAGATTTACATTGAAATTATGCCAAAGTATCACTCCACATCATAAATTCTCTTTTATCATTTACCTACTCGAGGACGAGCAGGAATTAAGCTTGGGGATGCTTGATATGTCTCCAACGTATCTATAATTTTTGATTGCTCCATGCTATTTTATCTACTGTTTTAGGCAATATTGGGCTTTATTATCCACTTTTATATTATTTTTGGGACTAACCTATTAACCGGAGGCCCAACCCAGATTTGCTGTTTTATGCCTATTTCAGTGTTTCGAGGAAAATGAATATCAGACGGAGTCAAAACGGAACGAAATCAACTGGAGAAGTTATTTTTGGAAGGAAAGCCACCCGATGGACTTGGAGTGCACGTCGGGAAAGAAGGGAGGTGCTCACGAGGGTGGGGGGCGCGCCCCAGGCCCACCCCCTAGGCGCGCCCCCTGCCTCGTGCCCCCCCCCTTTGGTCCATTGATGTATCCCTTGCACCCATATATACCTACGTATCGTAAAACATCCAGAACAGAAGATAGATCGGGAGTTCCGCCGCCGCAAGCCTCTGTAGCCACCAAAAACCTCTTGGGAGCCCTTCCCGGCACCCTGCCGGAGGGGGGATCCTTCACCGGTGGCCATCTTCATCATCCCGGCGCTATCCATGACGAGGAGGGAGTAGTTCACCCTCGGGGCTGAGGGTATGTACCAGTAGCTATGTGTTTGATATCTCTCTCGTGTTCTCTCTCGGGTTCCCACTATGGCACGATCTTGATGTACCCCGAGCTTTGCTATTGTAGTTGGATCTTATGATGTTTCTCCCCCTCTACTCTCTTGTGATGAGTTGAGTTTCCCCTTTGAAGTTATTTTATCGGATTGTGTCTTTTATGAGAACACTTGATGTATGTCTTGCGATCCACTTGATGTATGTTTTGGTGATCAACTTGCGGGTTTTGTGACATTGGGAACCTATGCATAGGGGTTGGCACACGTTCTTGACTCTCCGGTGCTACGTCTCGAGCTTGCGTTGGATTTCCCCGAAGAGGAGAGGATGATGCAGCACAGTAGCGTAAGTATTTCCCTCAGTTTTTGAGAACCAAGGTATCAATCTAGTAGGAGACCACGCGCAAGTCCCTCGTACCTGCACAAAATGATAGCTACTCGCAACCAACGCTTAGGGGTTGTCAATCCCTTCACAGTCACTTACGAGGGTGAGATCTGATAGAGATAATATTTTTGGTATTTTTGGTATAAAGATGCAAAGTAAAAAGTAAAAGAAAAGCAAGTAAATAAAGTGATAGAGATTGATATGATGAGAATAGACCCGGGGGCCATAGGTTTCACTGGTGGCTTCTCTCAAGAGCATAAGTATTCTACGGTGGGTGAACAAATTACTGTTGAGCAATTGACAGAATTGAGCACAGTTATGAGGTTATCCAGGCAATGCTCATGTATATAGGCATCACGTCCGTAACAAGTAGACCGAAACGATTCTGCATCTACTACTATTACTCCACTCATCGACCGCTATCCAGCATGCATCTAGAGTATTAAGTTAAAAACAGAGTAATGCCTGAAGCAAGATGACATGATGTAGAGGAATAAATTGATGCAATATGATAAATACCCCATCTTGTTATCCTCGATGGCAACAATACAATACGTGCCTTGCAACCCTTTCTGTCACTGGGTAAGGTCACCGCAAGATTGAACCCAAAGCTAAGCACTTCTCCCATTGCAAGAACTACCAATCTAGTTGGCCAAACCAAACGGATAATTCGAAGAGACTTGCAAAGATAAATCAATCATACATAAAAGAATTCAGAGAAGAATCAAATATTTTCCATAGATAAGTTGGATCATAAACCCACAATTCATCGGTCTCAACAAACACACCGCAAAAAGAAGGTTACATCGAATAGATCTCCACGAGAGAGGGGGAGAACATTGTAATGAGCTCCAAAAAGAGAGAAGAAGCCATCTAGCTACTAACTATGGACCCGAAGGTCTGAAGTAAACTACTCACACTTCATCGGAGGGGCTATGGTGATGATGTAGAAGCCCTCTGTGGTAGATGCCCCCTTCGGCGGAGCTCCGAAACAGGCCCCAAGATGGGATCTCGTGGATACAGGAAGTTACGGCGGTGGAATTAGGATTTTGGGTCCGTCCCCAATCTGTTGGGGGTACGTAGGTATATATAGGAGTAAGGAGTACGTCGGTGGAGCGTCAGGGGGCCCACGAGGTAGGGGGGCGCGCCCAGGGGGTAAGGGCGCGCCCCCCACCCTCGTGACCGCCTCTGGCACTCCTTGGAGTAGGGTCCAAGTCTCCTGGATCACGTTCGGTGAGAAGATCACGTTCCCGAAGGTTTCATTCCGTTTGGACTCCGTTTGATATTCCGTTTCTTCGAAACACTGAAATAGGCAAAAAAAACAGCAATTCTGGGCTGGGCCTCAGGTTAATAGGTTAGTACCAAAAATAATATAAGAGTGGAAAATAAAGCCCATTATAGTCCAAAACAATAGATAAAGTAGCATGGAGCAATCAAAAATTATAGATACGTTAGAGACGTATCATCCGATAGTAGCTTTGGGGCACTCTTTGAAGTACTTTCATGTTGGTTGGATGAATCTGAGATTGTGTGACGCATATCGTATAATCATGCCCACGGAGTATCTAGGTGACATTAGGGTTTTGGTTGATTTGTGTCTTAAGGTGTTATTCTAGTACGAACTCTTTTATAGATCGATCCGAAAGAATAACTTTGAGGTGGTTTCGTACTCTACCATAATCTCTATGTTTGTTCTCCGCTATTAGTGGCTTCGGAGTGACTCTTTGTTGCATGTTGAGGGATTGTTATACGATCTATCTATGTTATTATTGTTGAGAGAACTTGCACTAGTGAAAGTATGAACCCTAGGCCTTGTTTTCTATCATTGCAATACCGTTTACGCTCACTTTTATCGCTCGCTACCTTGCTGTTTTTATTATTTCAGATTACAAATACCTTTATCTACCATCTATTTTACACTTGCATCTTCATCTCTTCACCGAACTAGTGCACCTATACAATTTACCATTGTATTGGGTGTGTTGGGGACACAGGAGACTCTTTGTTATTTGGTTGCAGGGTTGTTTGAGAGAGACCATCTTCATCCTACGCCTCCTACGGATTGATAAACCTTAGGTCATCCACTTGAGGGAAATTTGCTACTGTCCTACAAACCTGTGCACTTGCAGGCCCAACAACGTCTACAAGAAGAAGGTTGTGTAGTAGATATCACTTATCTGTGGTGACAATGGGATATCATGTGCCTCTTGATGTATGTTTTGGTGACCAACTTGCGGGTTCCGCCCATGAACCTATGCATAGGGGTTGGCACACGTTCTTGACTCTCCGGTAGAAACTTTGGGGCACTCTTTGAAGTACTTTGTGTTGGTTGAATAGATGAATCTGAGATTGTGTGATGCATATTGTATAATCATGCCCACTGATACTTGAGGTGACAATGGAGTATCTAGGTGACATTAGGGTTTTGGTTGATTTGTGTCTTATGGTATTATTCTAGTACGAACTCTTGAATAGATTGATCCGAAAAAATAACTTTGAGGTGGTTTCGCACCCTACCATAATCTCTTCGTTCGTTCTCCGCTATTAGTGTCTTTGGAGTTACTCTTTGTTGCATGTTGAGGGATTGTTATATGATCTATCTATGTTATTATTGTTGAGAGAACTTGCACTAGTGAAAGTATGAACCCTAGGCCCTGTTTCCTATCATTGCAATACCGTTTACGCTCACTTTTATCATTAGTTACCTTGCTGTTTTTATTATTTCAGATTAAAAAAACCTATATCTACTATATATTTTGCACTTGTATCTTCATCTCCTCGCCGAACTAGTGCACCCATACAAATTACCATTGTATTGGGTGTGTTGGGGACACAAGAGACTCTTTGTTATTTGGTTGCAGGGTTGTTTGAGAGAGACCATCTTCATCCTACGCCTCCTACGGATTGATAAACCTTAGGTCATCCACTTGAGGGAAATTTGCTACTGTCCTACAAACATGTGCACTTGCAGGCCCAACAATGTCTACAAGAAGAAGGCTGTGTAGTAGACATCAAGCTCTTTTCTGGCGCCGTTGCCGGGGAGGCTAGGTAAAGGGCACTCACTCACACCCCATCAACTAAGCTCTTTTCTGGCGCCGTTGCCGAGGAGGTGAGTGCTTGAAGGTATATCTTTAGATCTTGCAATCGTGTCTTTTTGTTTCTTGTTTTTATCACTAGTTTAGTTTATAAAAAAAACTACAAAAAAATGGAGTTAAGTTTGTCTCATACGCTTCGTCTTTTTAATATCTTTCGTGAGAATGATGGAAAGGAAAATTGTGCTCAAGTGCTAGAAGAAGAATGCATTAGAATCTTTGGTACTATATCTTTGAATGATGAGCATGATTGCAATGTTGTTAGTATGAATCTCTTGAATATCCATGATGCTAATGATATGCAAAGCCACAAGCTTGGGGAAGCTATGTTTGATGAATATGATATTTTTTGTCCCCCAAGTTTTGATCAGAATATTTATTATGATGAAAGCATGCCTCCTATTTATGATGATTATATTGATGAAAGTGGGTTTGGCAGAGTGTCAACTTTAGGAAGTAGTGATCCCACTATTTTGGAGGATGTTGAATCTTATTGTGTTGAATATAAAAGTGTATTTGGAAGAGTGTCAACTTTGTTTAGTGATGATTCCACTATTTCGGAAGAGGTTCCAATTGATTATGAGAATAAAGTTGCTATCTACGATGATTATTGTGATGACCTGTATGCTATTAGGAATAATGATAACCATGAAACTTGTCATCATGATTTTAGTTTTCAATTGGATTATGCCTCACATGATAATTATCTTGTTGAGTTTGCTCCCACTATTATTCATGAGAAGAATTTTGCTTATGTGGAGAGTAGTAAATTTTCTATGCTAGTAGATCATGAAAAGAATGTTTTAGGTCTTGGTTATATTGTTGAATTCATTCATGATACTACTGAAAATTATTATGAGGGAGGAACTTATCCTTGTAGGAATTACAATAATGTCAAGTTTCCTCTCTATGTGTTGAAAATCTTGAAGTTATGCTTGTTTTACCTTCCTATGCTTGTTGATTATTGTTCCCCTAAGTTGTTTGCTAATAAAGTCTCTATGCATAGGAAGAGGGTTAGGCTTAAATGTGCTAGTCATATGCTTCATGATGCTCCCGTTATGTTTCAATTCTTATCTTTTACGTGAGCATCATTACCATCATCATGCCTAGCTAGAAAGGCATTAAAGAAAAGCGCTTGTTGGGAGACAACCCAATATTTACCCTTACTGTTTCTGTGTGTCCACATGATTATTCTACTGTAGTAATCATGTTTTATAGCTTTTATTTCAATGAAGTGCCAAGTAGAACCTTTGGGAAGACTTGGGTGAAGTTTATAT
Source organism: Triticum dicoccoides (assembly GCF_002162155.2). NCBI lineage: Eukaryota > Viridiplantae > Streptophyta > Magnoliopsida > Poales > Poaceae > Triticum > Triticum dicoccoides. The sequence goes on along the minus strand of NC_041393.1, from coordinate 766,088,926 downwards.
GATCTTGCTGTGAAAAACAGAAACTTTAGCGCTCACGAGAATAGCTGCCATTTTTTACTGGAGAGTGCTTTTAGGTTGATTCTTTTTTCATATGATTAACAGACAAATTACTCAGGTCCAGAAATTTATTTCATAATTTTTGGGGTTCCAGAGATATACGTTTGATACAGATTACTACAGACTGTTCTGTTTTAGACAGATTCTGTTTTCATTGTCTTGTTTGCTTATTTTGATGCATCTATGGCTAGTATTAAGTGGTATGAACCATAGAGAAGTTAGAATACAGTAGATATTACACCAATATGAATTTAGAATGAGTTCATTACAGTACCTAAGTGGTGGTTTTATTTTCTTATACTAACGGAGCTTACGAGTTTTGTTTTGAGTTTTGCGTGGTTGAAGTTTTCAAGTTTTGGGTAAAAGATTCGATGGACTATGGAATAAGGAGTCGCAAGAGCCTAAGCTTGGGGATGCCCAAGGCACCCCAAGGTAATATTCAAGGACAACCAAGCAACTAAGCTTGGGGATGCCCCGGAAGGAATCCCCTCTTTCGTCTTCGTTCATCGGTAACTTTACTTGGAGCTATATTTTTATTCGCCACATGATATGTGTTTTGCTTGGAGCGTCATTTTATTTTGTTAGTATTTGCTTGCTGTTAGTTGGAATAATGTTTTTCATCTTTATTTTCAATAAAAATGTTAAGGATAGCCTTTGCCATGCTTATTTTGCTAGTATACATGTTGCTGTTTGAAAACTTACCGCTGTTGCAAAAATTCCCTAGAAAAGTCAGAGAATGGTATAATGTTGAATATTTCTGCATATGAAGCTCTAATAAATTTATTACAGTCGGAAATTTAGTTCATAATTTTTGGAGTCCGGGAAGTATTGATACTCTTGCATTCTTTACAGACTATACTGTTTTGGCAGATTGCTGTTATGTTTGCATTGTTTGCATATGCTTGCTTGTTTAATGATTCTATTTGAGGATAGGAGTATTAAATATGCAGAGACATTTAGTATTAAATGTTGAATAATAATGTTAGTGATTTGTTACAGTATAAGATGATATGGTTTTGCATTGGTTTATACTAACCTATCTCACGAGTTCTTGTTGAGTTTGTTGTGGATGAAGCTTTTGATAAAAAGAGAAACCATGATATGAGAGGAATTAAGGAGACACAAAAGCTCAAGCTTGGGGTTGCCCAAGGCACCCCAAGATAATATTTCAAGAAGTCTCAAGCATCTAAGCTTGGGGATGCCCCGGTAGGAATCCCACCTTTCTTCTTCGACAACTATCGGTTAGTATCGGTTGAGCCTAAGTTTTTGCTTATTCACATGAATTGTGCTATCCTTGCAATGTCATTTTGTTTTGCTTTGCTTGCTGTTTGAATAAGATACCAAGATCTGAAAATCTGTAATGAGAGAGAGTCTTTGCATAGATGCATAATTATTTAGCTACTCTTTGATCTTCACTTATATCTTTCGGAGTAGTTTGTCGTTTGCTCTAATACTTCACTTATATCTTTTTAGAGCACGGCGGTGGTTTTATTTTGTAGAAATTAATGAACTCTCATGCTTCACTTATATTATTTTGAGAGTCTTAAACATCTTGGTAATTTGAATGAAAACTATCATAGAAAGTCAATTGGATGCTATGATCAATTTGATGCTTGATAATTGTTTTTAGATATGGAGGTAGTAATATTAAAGTCATGCTAGTTGGGTAATTATGGATCTAAAGAATGCTTGTGTTGAAGTTTGTGATTCCCGTAGCATGCACGTATGGTGAACCGCTTTGTGATGAAGTTGGAGCACAATTTTATTTATTGAATGTCTTCCTTATGAGTGGCAGTCGGGGACGAGCGATGGTCTTTTCCTACCAATCTATCCCCCTAGGAGCATGCACGTAGTGCTTGATTTTTGATGACTTCTAAATTTTTGCAATAAGTATATGAGTTATTTTGACTAATGTTGAGTCCATGGATTATACGCACTTTTATCTTTCCACCATTGCTAGACTCTTCGGTACCGTGCATTGCCCTTTCTCACCTTGAGAGTTGGTGCAAACTTCGCGGGTGCATCCAAACCCCGTGAGACGATACGCTCTATCACACATAAACCACCATATACCTCCCTCAAAACAGCCACCATACCTACCTATTATGGCATTTCCATAGCCATTCCGAGATATATTGCCATGCAACTTTCCACCGTTCCGTTTATTGTGACACGTTCCATCATTGTCATATTGCTCTTTGCATGATCATGTAGTTGACATCGTATTTGTGGAAAAGCCACCATCTTAATCTTCATACATGTCGCTCTTGACTCACTGCATATCCCGGTATACCGCTGGAGGCATTCACATAGAGTCATATCTTGTTCTAGCTTTGATTTTTAAATCCATAAAAGTGTGATGATCTTCATTATTAGAGCATTGTCTGAGTGAGGAAAGAATGATGAAGACTATGATTCCCCCACAAGTCGGGATGAGACTTCGGACTTTACAAAAAGAAAAAAAAGGAAAAAAAAGAGAAAGGCCAAAAAGAAAAAAAAGAGAAAGGCCAAAAAAGAAAAAAAAGGAAGGCCAAAGAAAAAAAAGAAAAAAAAGAGAATGAGAAAAGGAGAGAAGGGACAATGCTACTATCTCTTTTTCCACACTTGTGCTTCAAAATAGCACCATGATCTTCATGATAGAGAGTCTCATATGTTGTCACTTTCATATACTAGTGGGAATTTTTCATTATAGAACTTGGCTTGTATATTCCAATGATTGGCTTCCTCAAAATGCCCTAGGTCTTCATGAGCAAGCAAGTTGGATGCACACCCACTAGTTTTCTTTTGTTGAGATTTCATATATTTATAGCTCTAGTGCATCCGTTGCATGGCAATCCCTACTCACTCACATTGATATCTATTAATGGGCATCTCCATAGCCCGTTGATACGCCTAGTTCATGTGAGACTATCTTCTCCTTTTTTGTCTTCTCCACAACCACCATTCTATTCCACATATAGTGCTATGTCCATGGCTCATGCTCATGTATTGCGTGAAAGTTGAAAGAGTTTGAGATTATTAAAGTATGAAACAATTGCTTGGCTCGTCATCGGGGTTGTGCATGATTAAATACTTTGTGTGATGAAGATAGAGCAACAGCCAGACTATATGATTTTGTAGGGATAACTTTCTTTGGCCATGTTATTTTGAGAAGACATGATTACTTTGCTTAGTATGCTTGAAGTATTACTATTTCTTATGTCAATATGAACTTTTATTTTGTATTATTTGGTTTTGAACATTCATGCCACAATAAAGAAAATTATATTAAGAATCCTGCTAGGTTTCTGTTTTTATCATTTACCTACTCAAGGACGAGCAGGAATTAGGCTTGGGGATGCTTGATACGTCTCCAACGTATCTATAATTTTTGATTGTTCCATGCTATTATATTATCTGTTTTGAATGATTATGGGCTTTATTACACAATTTTATATTACTTTTGGGACTAACCTATTAACCGGAGGCCCAGCCCATATTGCTGTTTTATTCCCTGTTTCAGTATTTCGAAGAAAAGGAATATCAAACGGAGTCCAAATGGAATGAAACCTTCGGCAACGTGATTTTTTGGAAGAATATCACCCAGGAGACTTGGAGTTCACATCAGAAGAGCCTCGAGGAGGCCACGAGATAGGAGGGCGCCCCCCCTACTGGGCGCGCCCCCTGTCTCGTGGACCCATCGAGCATCTCCCGACCGACTTCTTTCGCCTATATAGTCCCACGTACCCTAAAAACATCCACGGGGAAGATAGATCGGGAGTTCTGCCGCCGCAAGCCTCTGTAGCCACCAAAAACCTCTTGGGAGCCCTTACCGGCACCCTGCCGGAGGGGGGATCCTTCAACGGTGGCGGAGCCATCTTCATCATCCCGGCGCTCTCCATGACGAGGAGGGAGTAGTTCACCCTCGAGGCTGAGGGTATGTACCAGTAGCTATGTGTTTGATCTCTCTCTCTCTCTCTCTCGTGTTCTCTCTCGTGTTCTCTCTATGGCACAATCTTGTTGTATTCCGAGCTTTGCTATTGTAGTTGGGTCTTATGATGTTTCTCCCCCTCTACTCTCTTGTGATGAATTGATTTTTCCCCTTTGAAGTTATCTTATCGGATTGAGTCTTTTATGAGAACACGATGTATGTCTTGCCGTGCTTATCTGTGGTGACAATGGGATATCATGTGCCTCTTGATGTATGTTTTGGTGACCAACTTGCGGGTTCCGCCCATGAACCTATGCATAGGGGTTGGCACACGTTCTTGACTCTCCGGTAGAAACTTTGGGGCACTCTTTGAAGTACTTTGTGTTGGTTGAATAGATGAATCTGAGATTGTGTGATGCATATCGTATAATCATGCCCATGGATACTTGAGGTGACAATGGAGTATCTAGGTGACATTAGGGTTTTGGTTGATTTATGTCTTAAGGTGTTATTCTAATACGAACTCTTGAATAGATTGATCTGAAAGAATAACTTTGAGGTGGTTTCGTGCTCTACCATAATCTCTTCGTTCGTTCTCCGCTATTAGTGTCTTTGGAGTGACTCTTTGTTGCATGTTGAGGGATTGTTATATGATCTATCTATGTTATTATTATTGAGAGAACTTGCACTAGTGAAAGTATGAACCCTAGGCCTTGTTTCCTATCATTGCAATACCGTTTACGCTCACTTTTATCATTAGTTACCTTGCTGTTTTTATTATTTCAGATTACAAAAAACCAATATCTACTATCTATTTTGCACTTGTATCTTCATCTCTTCATAGAACTAGTGCACCCATACAAATTACCATTGTATTGGGTGTGTTGGGGACACAAGAGACTCTTTGTTATTTGGTTGCAGGGTTATTTGAGAGAGACCATCTTCATTCTACGCCTCCTACGGATTGATAAACCTTAGGTCATCCACTTGAGGGAAATTTGCTACTGTCCTACAAACCTGTGCACTTGCAGGCCCAACAACGTCTACAAGAAGAAGGTTGTGTAGTAGACATCAGGTAGCCATAGTGCGGCAATGCGTTGAAGCGGGCGAAGGCCGTTCTTCCAAGCAGTGCATGATAGCCGCTTTGGAAGGGTGCAATGGTGAAGAGTAGTTCTTCGCTTCTAGAGTTGCCTGGGGACCCAAATGTTACCTCCAGTACGACGGAGCCCCTGCCGTAGGCTTCAATGCCTGGTATCACCCCTTCAAAGGTGGTGTTGCTTTGGCTAATTCTGGATGGGTTTGTCCTCATCCTACGGACAGTGTCCTCGTATATTAGATTGAGACTACTACCGCCGTCCATGAGGACACGGGTGAGACGGTATCCATTGATTATTGGGTCAAGCACCAAGGCCTCTGATCCTCCACGCCGAATACTAGTTCGGCCGTCCGTGTGATCGAAGGTGATCGGATAAGACGTCCAGTAGTTAGATGTGGGTACGATGAGCTCTATGTCGTGCTCGTCTCTGAGCGTGCGTTCGTGCCCTGTCAGGATGTGTGAGTCGCGTCGATCATATTTACTATTTTAACCTCTGGCGGGAATTTTTTCTGTCCCCAGTGTTCGGTTGGCGAGGTTCATCCTCGTCTTCACTTGGAGTTTCCCTCCCCTTGTGTTCGGCTTTTAATTTGCCGACCTGCTTGAAGACCCAGCATTCTCTATGCGTGTGGTTCGCAGGTTTCTTCAGGGTGCCATGAATTTGGCACAGTCTGTCCAGGACTCTGTTCAGACCGGACGGTCCCTCTTTACTGCCTTTAAATGGCTTCTTTTGCTGATCAGGTCGAGAGCCCCTGAATCCGGCATTGACCATTGTGTTGTCCGGGCTCTCTTCCTTGTTTTGGCGTCTCTGTTTATTACGCCGTGGCTTCCCATTGCCATCCCTTAGTTCGGATGTGCTGGGGTCGCTGGTGCCTTTACGGGCTAGCCAACTATCTTCACCCGCGCAAAAGCAGGTCATAAGGCTTGTTAGGGCTGCCATTGTCCTTGGCTTTTCTTGGCCGAGGTGTCTGGCGAGCCATTCGTCTCGGATGCTGTGTTTGAATGCCGCTAAGGCTTCGGTGTCCGGACAATCGACAATTTGATTCTTCTTAGTGAGGAATCTGTTCCAAAGCTTGCGGGCCGACTCTCCGGGTTGTTGGATTATGTGACTTAGATCGTCTGCATCCGGAGGCCGGACATAAGTCCCTTAAAAATTGGCCCTGAAAGCGTCCTCGAGTTCCTCCCAACTCCCAATTGAATTTTCAGGGAGGCTTTTCAACCAGTGTCGAGCTGGTCCCTTCAACTTGAGGGGAAGGTATTTGATGGCGTGGAGGTCATCCTCACGAGCCATGTGAATATGCAGGATAAAATCCTCGATCCAGACCCCTGGGTCTGTCGTTTCGTCGTATGCCTCTATGTTCATAGGTTTGAAACCTTGTGGGAATTCATGGTCCAGTACTTCTTCGGTGAAGCACAGGGAGTGAGTAGCTCCTCTGTATCTGGACGCGCTGTGGCATGCAGTTGGCTGTTGCTGTGTCCGGAGCTTATTCCGAACTGGTAATTGGTTTGTATGATCGTTCTGGTGACCATAGTCCCTCGCCGGGGTGTGTCCTTTAGATCCGTAGATGGACCTGGCCGCACCGGCTTGCTTATCCAGATGCTCACGTAGATCGTGTGCGGCGTCAGTAGCCGTTTTGTTGCGGTTGTGAAGTGCTACGTCTGGTCTCCTGGTCGTATTATTCTTTGGTGGAACGGCCTCGTCGTCGAATTCTGGCAGTAGCTTGCGTTTGGGATAGCTCTTTGTATGGCGATCATTGCCATATCTTTCTCCGGTGTCTAGCACTTTATTCCATCTGCGATTGAGCGTTTCCTGTGCGGCTTTGAGCCGTTGCTTCTTCTTCTTTAGACTTCTCGCTGTGGCCATAAGCTTTCTGTGGAGGTTATCTCGTTCCACGCGTACTTCCAGAATGATGAATGCATCATCGTCCGGACTGTGTTCTTGTCCTGGGGCGGTTTGATGGACTCGTCCCTCTGGATCATTGTGATCGGACGTCTGCTCCGAACTCAGTTCGGTGTGACATGGCTCATCCTGCTCCATCGCTGGGTCCATGTGGTCGTTATTGCCTTCGGAGTTTGTTGGTATGTCGATCCTTCTTGCGCTCTTGTCGCTATTTTTATTATTGCTGGACTTTGAGCGGCGTCTGCGCCGCCGTTTTGGCTTTTGCCCGGGGGTTTTATCTTCCAGATTGCCACCGTCGTCCTCCTTGGGCGTATCCACCATGTATATATCGTGTGACGAGGTGGCCGTCCATCGCCCTGCGAGCGGTGGCTCCTGTACTTCTCCTGCATCGTCGTCCATACCGTCGATGTCTTCGGACTCGAAGTCAAGCACGTCGGTTAAATCATCGACCGTGGCAATGAAGTGGGTGGTGGGTGGGCAGCGAATTCCTTCGTCGCCTGCTTCCCACTCAAGCTGGACATAATTCGGCCCAGAGCCTCCTGACAAAGATAGAGACTTTAATGAGTTCAGCATGTCGCCAAAGGGCGAGTGCTGGAAGATGTCTGCAGCGGTAAACTCCATTACCGGAGCCCAACCTAGCTCGGCTGGCTCGAGGGTGTGCGGACCGGAACCAACAACCGGATACGAGTCCAGGGGCCTGGGGTTACAGGCCTCCACAGAGGTGGGACTCTACAGCGACGACACAGAGGAACTCTCAATGAAAGCACCAATGTCGGTGTCAAAACCGGCAGATCTCGGGTAGGGGGTCCCGATCTGTGTGTCTAGGCTGATGGTAACAGGAAGCGAGGGACACAATGTTTACCTAGGTTCGGGCCCTCTCGATGGAGGTAAAACCCTACTTTCTGCTTGATTAATATTGAAGATATGGGTAGTACAAGAGTAGATCTACCACGAGATCGTAGAGGCTAAACCCTAAGAGCTAGCCTATGATGGTATGGTTGTAATTGTGATCGTCCTTCTAAGGACCAACCTCTCCGGTTTATATAGACACCGGAGAGGGCTAGGGTTTACATGGAGTCGGTTACAAGGAAGGAAACACAATATCCGGATCGCCAAGCTTGCCTTCCACGCAAAGGAGAGTCCCATCCGGACACGGGCCGAAGTCTTGATTCTTTTATCTTCACGCTTCAATAGTCCGGACGATGTATACAGTCCGGCTGTCCGGATACCCCCTAATCCAGGACTCCCTCAGTGCCCACTTCAATTCCTCCTCACGAAGCAGTTCTTTCAGTCTTAATTCCGCCTCCACTTTAGTTTCCAGCTCTCTGGTATCTAAAATGGAGGACTCAGCTTTTAAATCTAGGGATTGAATAAGTAAAAGGAGCCTTTCCTTCTCTGCCTTAAATGCCTAATCTGATTCTACCATCTCTCAACATTCATTCTCCCTCCTGAATCTTTAGCCCATTCTCTTGCTTTTAGAACCAGGAACCCTTCTCTTTCAAACCACGTTGATTCGAAAGAAAACGTACTCCTGTTCCCCACATGCATTGCCTCTCTGAGTCCACCAACAATGGGGTATGATCGGAGATCGCGCGAGAGAGCGCATGGACCGTCACTAGGGGAAACTTCTGCTCCCATTCGACGCTCGCTAGGACCCGGTCCAGCTTCTCAAACGTCGGTATTGGTAATGTATTGGCCCATGTGAACTTTCTACCAGAAAGCTCAATATCTCAAAGGTCTAAACTTTCAATAATTGTATTAAACATAAACGACCATCTGTCGTCTAATTTATCATTGTTTTTTTCCTACCATCTATGGATAATGTTAAAATCAGCCCCAATCGGGATTGGGAGCTGCTCGTTGCCACAAATACGAACTAAATGCGCCAAAAAGTCTGGTTTGAGTTCAGGCTGCGTGACACCATACACCGCCACCAAAGCCCAATTAAACCCATCGGCCTTCGACCAAACCTGAAACTTAACCGCAAAATCTCCCATTACAACATTCTGAACTTCCAACGAATCACATTTAACCCCAAGTAAAATCCCACCGGACCTTCCTCTTGGAGGTAGGCAATGCCAATCAAAATCAACCCCTCCCGAAGAGTACTAAGAAACTGGGGGGTGGGGGTGAATTTATACCTTCCAGTTTTGGACAATAAAATCCAATTTGTGTTATATAGACGCGTCTGCTAGAAACCTTCTTTTAGCCAAGTCCTTAAGACCTCTGCTATTCCAAAAAATTCTTTAATATTTCATCATGAAATTTTTAGTAGTTCTGATCCTAGCACTTCTACGCACGGCCGAAGCCGGATAAATTATTTGATTCCACTTGCGTTTAGGCTTGTTTTCGTCCTCTATCCGGTCCTCACAACCGAGCTCAGTGGACGTAGCCACCTGAGAATCTGCAATAATGGAATCCCTTGGGGAAGTAGAAAGTTCATGCTCCTCAGTCTCAGGAAGAGAGGGTGCCAGATCCGCACAAAAGCTATCAAGCACATTGACCCCCAAAGCATCTAAATCTGAATAGTTCATAGGTTTGACAGCCGCTAGGTTTCTAATCAAATCTAAAGCGCGCTCCGCTTCAAGATCCAAGATGTTGTTAACGGACTTAGAAACTTCAATATCATTGCTACCCAGAGATACTCCCAACTGATTTGCATTATGAATAATCTCATTACTAGAAAAATGCAAGATAGATTTGGAAGTGTTGACTGACATACCAATAGTGACCTCAATATCACGAAGCTTGGTCGTCCGTGTGGCGCACCGTAGCTGCATGTCATCAACATCCGGCTGATCCTGGAGGCGACAACTCATCCGTCGACTTACGGATACAGGATCCGAAATCCCTCCAAAAGCGACGATGTCGTCCCACGTGACCCCGTTCGGGGTAGGGTCTCCTGCCCGACCGCCAACAGGGCTCAACTGAGCTGAACCAGCCGGAGGGCTGCCCTACATCGTCGGCAGAACCGGCGAAGCGCCCCCAGCCATCACCGCCACAGGGCTCGGCACACCCGACGATCTCGGTCCAAGACTGCCGCCCGGGGCCCGAGCAGGAGCTGCCCCCTCCAGGGACGGCAAGGGAGAGGTAGGGGCGAAGGCCACCTTCCCACGCCGCCTCCCGATCAGGCACCTCCTCTGGGGCGCAACACATCCGCCAAGGGAGAGGTAGGGGCGGGAGCCACCTGCCCACGCCCCTCCCGATCCGGCACCTCCACCAGCGTGAAGTGCATCCATAGGTACGCACGGCGTCGCCAGACTCCTCTTCCGCAGAGAAGCACCACCCAGCTCTAGGGCAGCGGGGGAACGGAGGACCTCCGACCCATGATCCTCCCTACCCTCGAAGCAAAGCTCTACAGCCCGACCAAACTCTGTCCTCGGAAACACCATTGTCCCGGAGTCCGTCCCCGGAGATGCAAGTATCATCGGTGACACACCGTCAGAAACCAACACCGGCGGTAACTCGAGTTTTGCCGGATCGTCCATCTCCACCCGGTTACTCCATGGCCGACTAGGCGCAGAATGCGCTCCAAAAGACCCAGATCAAAATGAGTTCATCGGAGTCGAGGAACCAGACGGTCCCTTGGAAGACTTATCTGCCTTATCGGACTACGAATCCAACCCCTTAGCCGTCTCCCATGATGTGTTCTCTGGCTCCTTACTCTGGTCCCCGCGGGCCCCATACCCCTCACTCGTATCCATATCCTGGGTGTCATCCCCCTCCTGAGGTGTCGGCGTATCCTCAATCTCAATCTCCAGCACATACGTGACTCCGGCATATGTCCATTTGACCACATCCGGCACAAACTCAACACTGACTAGCAACCTCGCAGCCCCATTTGCGCGAGTGAAAGGCATATCTACCTTTTCTGTCTTACCAAAGAGAGATCCCAAACTCCAAGCTACTAAGAAGTGATTGAGCGGTTTAGGTGGCGCACCGTAGAACCATACCCAGACCTGCTCCAAAGATGTACCCTCCGGATCCTTCTGCTTCCATTCATCAAAGGCCATGATAATACTAGTACTCGGCACTCTACACATATCCCACTTAAGGATATGCAACTGATCCTCCTTAGTGGGAAAATCAACCTTGTAAGTCTGGTTCTTCAACTTATCAAGGTTTCACTGATAGTTGCCCAGTACCAAGTCCCGCAACTACCGTACAATCTGTGCCTCTGTCATAGAACCATTGGTCACCTTGACCACTACTGGGAAAGAGCTCTCCACCACATGAGTCAAAGGTGCCACATCCGGTGTCTCAAAAAACATTAGCTCATGACAGCAAACATAAAAAATGTTAGCCACTAGCTTGGGACCAAAAAGAAGCGGGCACTCACCGTACGTATGCTGCAATCTGAGGCAATAGTCACAAAGCTCATTAGTGCACTCAGCGGCGAAGTGTCACGGCTCAACGCACCTATAGCACGACATCTTCTTCTTCTTAATAGTCCACTTTGAAAGTCTTTCACCGTCCGTTTTGTCCGATCCTTTGTCAGACCCTCCGTCCGCTGCCTTAGTAGTATTGGCAACCGGGATGTCGACTGCAGCGAGTGCTCGGACTGTGTCTACAACCACCTGGGGAAGAGCAGGAGAGTCTGTCGCCGCCAATGTCGTAGTCTCCTCGACCGTCGGCGGTGGAAGTGGTCGGCGTGGTGGAGGTGGGCGCCGCCCACCCTCTCCCGCCTCGGAAGCGATGTCCACTCCGGAACCGGTTATTGGGGCCAGGGACCCCCTCCACAAAATTCCCGGGCGGTCCCTGGAACCCTCGTCCTGGTCCACCGCCATGATGGCCGTTATAATCATGGCCGCTACTCGAAGATGACGACCCCCGGTGCTGTCCCTCGCCATATGCGTCGTAACCATCATCACCCCACTGCCCGTATCGACTGTATCGGTAGCCATCCCTGCCATTGCCGGGCATGTCCGTTCCGACCTTGGCCGACTCCGCCACCGCGTCCAATAGCCTGAGCCTTAGCCGCTGGCTGCGTGGCTGAGTCACCGCTTAGCCGAACCATGGCCCAGGCACCACCTCTGCCCTGGTCCGGCGGCACAGCAGCCCGCGGCTACTGGTGTTGTCGCGGCACTCCTCCGCCCTGGGCTGGCCCCTCGTCGGCGCGATGCTGCCGCACAGGTGGCTGCGCCCCTTGCGGCGGCAGCGCAGCCCGCTGTGGTGGCGGCTTTCCGACGCCCCTGCCCGCCATTGCCAAGGCCGGAGCGCACGAGCTCGTTCTCGCGGCACGACCCGACCCCAACGATGGGAACCCATTCTTTGGCACCCGTCGAACCCTAAGATAAGTCGGACACGAAGAACCCAATCCTCGATGACTATCGATCTCACGAGTCTCGATCGATAGCACACACGTACGCACGTCGGTATGGCAGTCCTGGGCCGAATACACATTAGATCGGACGTCCACATCGGCTGCCGGATCTCCATGTTGGGCCACATACCTAGGAACCACAGAGTCCATGCAGGCCCGCGCAACAGCTGGCCCATCTTGGCCCAACTAAAAATTCAAACGAGCTGCTCCACTTCCTCCTTGTCGGATCATCGCTTGGAACCACCTCGTCGACAAGTGCGGCGACCTCCACTTCAGAATAGCCGGGTTCGAGAGCCGCACAGATCACATCCGAAGGTGTAGGCGAGTATATCTCTGGTGAAACTCCGGTGGATATCCCGTCTTCATCCTCCTTGTCGTCGGCTTCAGCAAGGGGCCAGAACCGTCCGCCCACTCGCCCGAGACCAACTGATCCGCGAGTGCCGCCCGCCTAGATCGCCGCCGACGTCGCCCCTCGCATTGCCTCTTCTACTTATTTTCTAGATCTTCAAAGTGTCTGGGGACATCTCC
>NC_041393.1:766068557-766075900 GCF_002162155.2 Triticum dicoccoides | reverse complement strand
CCCCGGCCTCTGCACCAACTAGAGATGCATAGAACCTTTTTAAATATGAGTACTAGGATTTTTAGTCTCGGTTGTGCACCGAGCCTAGTCCTCAATAAATGCATGAGTACCAGGAAAGTCTGGTCCTCAAGAATAAATAGGAACCTAAATACGCGTCCGTGAGGATTTGAACGTAGGTGTTGGGTTTGTACATTCACTCCCCCAACCAGCTGAGCTAGGCTCACTCCCCATTTTACATTGTGTACGTCCGTGAGTTTCTGTATGAAAAGGTCAGTTTACTCATTTGTGTATATGTACCAAAAAGGCAAAAACTGACATGTTGTTTCAAGGTATCGTGCTCCAGAGGTGCTACTGAAAGCTTCAGCTTACACACCTATATATTTTGCATGGCAATCACATTTGATGATCTATATGTACAGATGCCCATACACGTTTTACTATTCAGTTCTAATATGGTAGTGACAAAGTTTTTTGATATATAACAATCATTCATTACATATTAACAGGGTTACAATTTCTTATCAGTCATCACCATATATCAGAGGTACACCTTTGACTCCAAAGGCTTACACTTTTTTTTGACTTGCACATCTTAAGGTTATGCTGGAAATTTATGTTTATCAGTCATCACTATATCGGGTATATCTTTGCCTCCAGAGGGTTGCAAATTTTTTTACCTACATATCCTGAGTAATGCTGGAAATTTATCTTATATTTTCCATTAACTACAGTATGTTGATTACCCATTTGTTAAATGGTTTTTGTTGCAGGGAAATTGTTTATCTATCCAGCATCACATATTTATTTGTTGTTTTGTTCTAAGGCCGAGCTTTGGGAAGAGAGTAAATACAAGTTATTAGATTTATGGTCTATTGTAAAATAGTGATTGGGGAACCTTCAGTGTGGTATCACAATATTTCATTATTTCTCAGTTAATCTTCCACATATTATTTATTTTTCATTTCAGTCTAAAGCCGAGCTTTAGGAAGAGAGTAAATACAAGCTATTAGATTTGTAGTCTATTGTAAATTTGGACCTTCGGTGTGGTATGACAATCTTCATCCCTTCTTGGTTAATCTTTCGTAGGTCCTTTCAGCTTGAAAGACAGAACTATATTGCTTCCATTCCTTTACTTTCAATGGTAATCTTCATGAATAATCTCTTCCCTGTTGATGTAAAGTCCAAGACAGCCATTAGGACCTTCTAGAAATATGGAGTGTTTAGTCGACTAATACAATGATTTTGGTGTTATATTCTGATGCAAGTTTTACTATCATGTTAGTCGTGCACTTAGTATGGTGGCAAGTAAAATAAAAATATTTCTCGATGACCTTCTTTCATTACATTTGATCTATTTACCATGCCACATATTTTTAAATGTGTTATTATGGCATGATGTACTATCCTTTTGCTTACCTCGAGCCATTTCATGTCTACCCAAATGCAACTTCGTCTCAGTTAATTGTAGAAAAATTACTCCAACAAGTCTCCGCAGCAACGCGCGGGGTTTCATCTAGTTGAAATAATATCACATCTAGTAATTGCTGACAAACAAAAAAATATTGTTTAAAATGCACTTGATGTCATAAAATTAAGAGGTTGAACGGCAGCAACGGAATTTGGCGGAGAAACCTGAGCACCTAGAGGAAACTGCAACCAAGTGTTTCTAGCTGCCATACATGGCTGGCACGGAGGTCACCCCATCTGCGATCCTTGAGATGTTTCCTTTGGAAGTGACTGATCTGTTGAATGAAGGTTTGATCCGGAATTTCACCGAGAAGGAGGTTAGTGACACACTTTTTAAAATTGGCTTGTTGAAGGCACAGGGGCGTGATGGCTTCCAGGCACGATTTCAAAGGAACTGGGAAACGATCAAGGAGGAATCAATTATAGAACGATAGTTCTTATCCCGAAGGCAAATACATACGAGTCTTTGAAGGTTTATCGACCAGTCTACAACGTCTTATACAAAGTCGTATCCATGTGTTTGGTCAATCATCTCTCCCCCCTCCCCTAATAGACAACCTCATATCCTAAGGAGAAGGTGTTTTTATTCACAATCAAATGATTACAAATAACATCACGGTAGCCTTTTAATGCTTCCACAAAATCCAACAATATAAGAACCTGAATGGTACCCATTGTGCCAACAAGCTTGATCTAGTGAAAACATATACATCAGCTTCGATTGAATTCTCGAGGGTACTCTCCAAAGTTCTATTTCAACACAAGACGGACACATGGGATCTTTTGTTATGTAAAATTAAGGAGGTATGGTTCTAAAATGAATTAGGACTCATCAAAGACTTGGAAGATACTCCCCCCGTCCGGAAATACTTGTCGGACAAATCCATAAAAATGGATGTATGTATAACTAAAATACGTCTAGATACATCCATTCCTCCGACAAGTATTTCCGAAGGGAGGGAGTATTATGTTAGAATGAATGAATTGTTCACCTAGAGACTCAAGAACTGGACTGGTGGTGCTACTGTCCATGACTTGATGGTGGCGATCCAGATTTGATTGGCTGAATGGTTGTAACTGCAAAAATTCTGCAACAACTTCCTATGGCTCCACAACGTGGAAGTCACCAAAAGGTCTTTGGAAGAGCTCATCTATTCTGATACGGTCTCGAGCTGGTTGTGCAGTGGTGGCGGCCACATCGCATGTAGCTTCCAGGATAGTGCAAAAGTGGTGGCGACAATACATAAGTGACTTTGATGGTGGTGCTACTCGAACACCTGGTCTCGAGCTCTAGGGTGAAAGCCTAGGTTAGACTCAAGTGGTTATACCTGGCATTGGGAACGTTTTTCTTACAACGTTACCTTGTTGAAGACATTGCTCGGATATGCTCAGACTGTTTCATCAAGGTGAAAACCTAGATACTAGGCTTGTGGTTGGATCCAGAGATGACGGTGCTTCAGTACAGCTCACTTTTTTAAGGCGTTGCTGTTTAAGAACCTCGTCTTCGACGTGGTGTCACGAGATGGTTGGTGCGGATATGGTCACTGTTCTAGTTTGCCGATCCTAGATCTGATCGCTTTGGGGCTTTTTTTTTCTCGCCTACGCATGGATTTGGTCTTATATGATGACTTTGCTTGTTGCTGGCGAGTTTTCGTGTTTGTGTGAGTTAGTGTTGGACGGACACCTTATGTGCGCGCATCCTTAAATCAAGAGATTGGCCAAGAAGAGAATTTTTTTCACATGAAGGATTTGAGAAGGGAGTTTTTTTCATTCATTTTCCTCAAAAATATTTTTTATTCATTCTACTAAAATTTTCCACTTCTGGGCCAATACAAATCAAAATTTATCTTTATATTTTCTCTTCATTTCACTTGGACCGGCACCAAATCATTTATTTTCTTCCACTCGGACCGGCACCAAACCATTTATTTCCCCCAACTTGAACTAACTCGTGTGTGTTGGGCATCTGGTCGTTGACATCTGCCTATTGCATCCGTGCTAGTGAGACCAACGTGACCAGGTGGCTGACCGAAGCCGCTTTAAGGTTAACACAACTATAGAGAAGGCTACTCCGACCGTTGTGCCCGCATTTAAGCGGTGCATCACAGCCTCCCCCGGCTATTTAAGCAGGTTGGCCTCACCGGAAATTCCATCTGCGCTCGGCGCACCTCCTCGTCTCCACTCCCACCTCTCCTTCGCACACCGCCACTAGTAGGGAAATGGTTACACAATGGTGGCGCACCAATTTTCATCCACGTCATGACTATTTTTTCTAAATAGTGGTGGCGTTGCCATATTTGGTATGCCACCTTTATAGTGTTAGTGACGGCTTTGCTTTTTTGTAACATGCCACAAGTTTGTGTGACCAGTTGTTTTGACCAGGCATAAAGTAGTGGTGTCGTGTGACTATTGTGCAGACCGTAGGTAATTAGACTAGTGTTGACGTGCTTGTTCCTGGCACGCCATCACTCATTTTTGCATATATAAGAATTAAGAGTGTTGGCACCTCCTCTTTTCTCAAATAATTTCACTTCTTTCTGCACAAAAATCTACTCCCTGCCTAGCCCCTCATAGTTTTTGTTCTTTCTATTAAACATTGTATTCAAGTCATATAACTTGGAGATAGTTTGTTAGAGTGAAATTCTCTGTTTAAGTTTCTATCTCTTCTCCCAATTCTGATTTCCTCTCTGTAACGTGCAATGCACGTCCTGTACAACCTCACGATGTAAACCTTCACGAAGATTCTCTCGTTACAATCTGCGGTCTGTCCTCTAGAGGATTGAGATGCTTCATCAAGTTTTACATGGTATACAAAGCCCCTCTCTTCCAACACATCTAGCTACCTCTATCCTCCTTGCAATGACGGCGAGGATGGCCTGCGACACCGACATGGTCACCTTGATGTGGCCCAGCCCGGCGGAAGCGAGCGCGCCATGCACGTTCTTCATTGCCGGGACGAGGTTCCGGGTGGTGCCGCCGGCGACCTCATTTCTGACGCAGACGTACCGGAAGGAAACCTTGGGGTACGCCTGGATGTTGCTCCTGACCCACGAGGCGGCGGCCGCCGGGCTGGCGGCGAGGTTTGGGAGCACGTCATTAGGCGCCGCGACGACCACGTAGATGCCCGTGCCGCCGACGGCCTGCAGCGTCGCCTGGTCGGGGGCGTACAGCCGCATCGATTTGATCCCGTTGGAAACATGCCCACGACGGTGCTCGCCGCCGGCAAGTTGTTGGCGCTCATGCCGTAGCACACCCCGATGGACTCGACGACTGCATGCGCGTAAGGTACATGCATGCAACATTGGTTAGTTAACCTCTGAGAAAATAACCTGTTATTACAGGCAGCCACATGCATATTTGAGGTATGCGATTGGATGGTCGGCTTCCCTATCAGTGTCGGGACATCGATCCGAAATGATATGCGGATAGATACTCCTTTCTGGTTTATTGGTCTGCTTAGTATTTTATGCCAAATTTTGATTATATATTTAACTAAGAAAATAATAATGCATATCACCAAACATTATATCGTTGGATTCGTATTTAAACATAGTTTTCAGTGGTATTATTTTTGATACACACATTAACATTTTATTAATTAAATCTAAGATTAAAATTAAATACAAAATGCGAAGGGGCCAATAAATCAGCATGAAGGTAGTACAATTTATAGGTCAACCGATTAGATGCCCTAAGCGAGAATATAATGGGGGCAATGCATTTTCGGCAAAAAAAAAATTTAGGTGGCAATGCATGAACACACAGCAAGCGAGCAGCAGCCTTTTCGCCTGTTGGCGAGGGATCTCTCCGAAAAGGACGTTTAGCTTGTACACATGCATGGTGCATGCATGCGTGTAGCTTCTAGGTTTGCATAACTTTTTTTAGGCCTTCTTTGGTTTATAGGATATGATTATCATAGAAATAAATAGAAAATAAGATGTCATGTATCTCAAATACTATAAGTAGGAATAGAAAATGAGATATCATTTGGTTCACATCATAGGAATTTTTTCATTGAGTCTAGGCTCATGATTATTTTCCTTTGAAACGTGTGAAAGATAGAAACCAATCCTATGTAGGAATATGAATCCATTTCTATTAACCAAAAGCCTCTAAAGGAAAAAATTACTATAAGAATCCTATCCTATAAAATTCCTCCAAAGTCCAAACCAAAGCATGCCTTATCTTTTTCACCCACATAGTCTAGCGGTTGATGCCTGACTTAAATATTGTTTTTTACAGTCACGAGTTGGTGTTAGATGCACGGACGCACACGATCGAGGAACATTGCCATTTTCACGGCCGGCACGTTGACAGACGTATCACTAGAGTACGTAAATCATAGTTTTTTTCTTTTCAAGCCATTTCAGGCAGACCAAACTTGGAAAGGCCAGCAGACCCAACACCTGGGTTATAGTTAGTCAGGGTATCTTTAAAGTAGACTCTCAAACCTCCGGTATATGTCCGGATTATAGTATCCGTACCGTTTATGTTAAATTTTGTGATTCAATGGGACCTCATCGGTCCGTGAGTGATCTGAACTCCGTTTTCCGGCAAATCCAAGACAAACTGATGGAATTATACTGGTGTCCGGACATTCACTTGACCATTAAAAATCACCACGTGGTCCTCTCTTTTCCTCCCAAACGAACAAATACAGATTAATTTATAAAAAGGATTAGATGACTCTCTCCTGCATCATGTTCAGGATCACGTCCGGACATAAAAACCGACATATACAAAGCCATTATCGGGTCAGCTTTGAAGTAGCTAGTGATTTGATGGCGTCATGTACCATTGATCGATCAGGTGCACTTTGAAGATACGATGAGTACACAAGACCGCAAATGAGTCAATTACTAGCTAGGGCAGCTGGTGCAATCATTTTCGTTAATTAGACATAAAAGAATGGAACAGTGGCAGTACTGGGGTACTGGCTAGCTAGGGCTCGTGTCAACAGTGCTAGGGCGACACTGCCTTCCTAATGCTGGAAGAAGAAAAACTTTCTCGGTAATTAACATGACACTGGAGATCACCCTCCAAAATAAAAAACATGACACTGGAGAAAGACACCAGCCATTTGTAAAAAGATGGCTCACCAGACATTTTGAGACTTCATTTGCAAGCTTTTTGATGCTTTTGCATGTACGATCAACTAGATTTTATTTTTGTACTTAAACAGTTGAAACTATCACAAGTATAGTTCTCATTGATTATCATCTCGTGGAAAACCTATAGCACTTTCAATGGTTTATCTAGAAAATGTCATTTTTTTATTTTAAGATATTAACTTCCCTGCGGAATACCTACTTCTTGCAACGTTTTTCCCCCTAGAAAAAACACACCGAAGGTCTATCAAACGTGCACTTTCATCTTGGTGCATGCGGTACATACCTATATAAATCCAAGACGTACTCCTAATTATTTTTGGTGAAAAAGATTTTTACAAAATTTACCGTGCTCAGTTTTCCGAAAAATTGAGAAGTTATTGTGCTCCCATGCATTGATGGACGCATCAAAGATAGAGAATGAGACCGGCGACGCCGATTAGGCTTTACCGTGCGACTGATGGCGCGGGAAGAATAAAACGCAGAACAAAAGCGACATACAACTAAACACACACACACACACAAACACACACACACACACACACACACACACACACACACAAAGGGGGGAGGTATGTGACGTTGGTGGGAGAGAGATTTATGTGATCATGCATAAACCATGGCTAGGTACCATACCTAGCTAGCTAATGCTTCTCTTAATGGAATCTAAGATTAACGTGCGTACGTCTTACTATCTTCTACCTCCAAAAAAACTGCCTGCATGACTTGCATGAAAAAAAAAACTTTGTAACCAATCAATTGAAGAGA
>NC_041393.1:766045476-766068239 GCF_002162155.2 Triticum dicoccoides | reverse complement strand
AGAGAGAGAGAGAGAGAGAGAGAGAGAGAGAGGGGAATCACTTTGTGGGATGGAGGCGAAGGCTCCAAGGAGCAATGCCAGAGCCAGCATGGAGGCAACGACTTGGCTCGCCATTCGGTCTCAAAACTCACTCTCTCTCTCTCTTCCTCTGCAGCTGCGTTGGTGGGGCTGCCCTTGTATCTTTTCTGCTGAGGCCACACCGGGGTACATGCCCCTTATATAGGATCCGAGGAGGTTGAGTCCACTCGCAAGCGCAACGCAGGCCCAACGTCTCCAGCGACATTTATTTAGCCTGTTGCGATCGACTACCAAGAAGGCCGTTTACCTTTGCATGTGTCACCCCTGCAAAAGGAGAACGGAGTTGCTCTTTCCAATAATGCTAAACATACAAGGAGTTACACGTAATTATACGCTGACTAGGATTCTTTCTTTCTACCTAAACTCTCCCTCCCTGATTTTCACGGGGTAGACCCTCCTCCCCCTTAATCTTCAACCAAAACCCATCTGCCCGTAAAACCCCTATAAACTTATGTACGTGTACCATTACTCTTGCTCTCCTTCCTTGGTTCCTGAAATTCACGGAGAAGCTGAGCTGTGTTTTTTTTTCTAGAAGCGCTAAGAGGAGGCTAGGGGTGGTGTTGCTTGGTGGTGTAGAATGTCATGTGGACCCCCAACATCCTTGGGTGGTTGGGGGTTCACAACCTCTCCCTGTTTGTCAAGTCCATGCATACAAGAAGGAGTTGGCCCGAGAATAATGTCCGGCAACAAACCTTGCGCTATAGTATCGGTGATCGTTCCCAGAGGTGGAAGACCTTTTCCTGTCCGCGACAACATGTGGCCTGGGAAATGGCTAAAGGGTGCTTCTGGCGCGACCGCTGGATCAATGGACAAAGCGTAACTTCCTTCCTCTTGTCAAACCGGGAGTGCACTGCGGAAGGATGGTGGTTGCGGGCTTGACAAATGACACATGGATTAGCGCCATCCGAGGCACGCTTCCATTCCGGCCATAGGGTGCACCAGCAACATCTTATAGCCGGGACAACTTCGCATGGAGGATCGCTGCCAACGTCCACTACTTGGCTCGGTCGACATATCTCGCCTTGTTGGGTGTGAGCTTGACCCTTGTGCAACCTAACTTTCGAGCTCTTCACCCCCCCCCCACCCAACAGCAAGGTTTTCCTGTAGCTCGTTCACAAGGGGAGATTTGTATGGTGAACCGTCTCGCTCAAGGCCATCTTCAAAATCCACCATGTTGCCGACTGTGCAATTAGGGAGGTGAAAACCTGCAACACATGATGCTTGGGTGATCCCTCTCCCGCCAAGTTTGGTACTCACTCCTCGTACCCTATTGGCTCCATCGTTTCAACCCCATGCATTCGATCGACGTCGTCCAATGGTGGCCACAAATGTTGTGGCGGCACGGCGCTTTTGTTGCGCTATGAGATATCATTGCTTGGCGGGTTAGTTTTTGATTTATGTGGATCGAAAGAAACAATAGGGTGTTCAACAGGATCTCCGATCTTCCGGAGACTATTGCGATAAAAGATAGAGCAGAGATGCATCTCTGAAGGTGGGCACGTACTGGTGGGCTTGCAGGGAAGTACTCCATTTTGCTCTTTCAGGCGGATAGAGCGGGCAGTTAGGGCTTGTCCATGTGTTGCTCCAATAGTCAGTAACAAACTTCTCGCCAATCTTAACACAAAGACAAACAAGTCTCATGTGTGTTCTGAAAAAAAAAACATGTAACCTTTTTGATAGTATCTTTGGTCTCTAGATGTGCATCTTATTATCTGCAGATTTCAGGAAAAGGTGGTTTAAATTTACAATATATCTGTTGTTTGTCCTGTTTCTTAAATAGCAGTAGTGAAAAATAGATAACTCATTGCTAGCCATCCAGGCTTACCCTCATGGAGATCACATCAAAGGAAAAGTGGTGGCTGCACCTTTGTATAGCAGGAAATTGTTAGCACATGTAGAGCGTGAGAAGCCATCAGCACTTGGATGGGAGGCACCGCCAGCCGGCTGGGCTGCCCTCAATATCGACGGGTCCTTTTCTGCCAAGGACGGAACTGCAGGAGCTGGCATGGTCCTCCGGGATGAACATGAAGATATTATTTTTTTCGTCTTGCCGTGAGTTAAGGCAGTGTGCATCACCACTAGAATCTGAACTTGCTGCATGTTCAGAAGGCATCTCCCTGACTACCCAGTGGTCTCAGCTGCCTTTTGTGATTCAAACGGACTGCGCATAAGTGGTAAAACTAATTGAAGAAGGTACTGGCGACCGATCGGAGCATATGATGTTGATCCGAGAGATTACTTCGCGTCTTCAGGAACATGGTGAATTCTTAGTTAAGCTTGTGAGGCGTGAACAAAACGTGGTTAGTCATTTTTTAGCGAACTTTGGTCGAATAAAGAAGCGCACTGCGGTGTGGCTTCATTCTGGGCCAGACGAGGTTCCGGACCTTTGTAATGCAGACATGGCTGCCACTTAATTAATGAATTCCTTTTTCCCCGCTAAAAAAAGAAAAAGAAAATTAGATAACCATCTTTATTTTTACAATAAAATAGAAGGATATAAATTTATTTTATATTGAATTCTGCCCCATGCACTCTAACCGGGGTTTCTTTCAGTGAAGAAACAAGAGCAAATTGTGTGAACCAGGTTTGGAAATTGCTTAGTTGAAGTCGGGTGGAAATTGTGCATGGCCGGCAATGCACAGCCCCGGTTGCATACACAACCGAAATGCCATTTTAATCTTTCCCCTTGTTTATGTGGCCGGCGGCGCACACCTTGTCACCAGACCGATCGCTATAGGATCCCGATGACCGGCGTCGTTGCCTTGCTGGAGTTCTCTACCTGGTTCCTTCCTTCTTCCGGCGGCCGTGATGGGCGGTTGGTTATCTTCTTGGAGCAAACAGCGGCCGCGCTGGACGGATATCCGATCAGCTGCGCATCGTCCTACAGCGCCACACAACGGCTGGTCTTTACTAACTGTACTCTTCTATGTTTCTCTCTGTTTCTTTTTAGTTTGCATATACAATTTGGTCAAAGTCAAACTTTATAAAGTTCAACTAACTTTCTAGAAAAAGATATCAACGTTCACACTATGAAGTCAATATTATTAGATGCGTGATGAAATCAATTTTCATAACATATAACTTTTGTATTATAGATGTTGATATTTTTTCTATGAACTTAGTCAAACTTTATAAAGTTTGACTTTCACCAAATTTTATATGCAGATTAAAAAGAAACGGAGGGAGTACATTGAGATAACTCTCTCTTTATGCGTCTCACAATGCTCGACGTATTAATTTAATGCACACGTACAAAGATTGGATCATATTTCTTTCCTAGTCACCGGTGGTCAACATTGTTTTAGGCTTTTAGCCACCAGTAGCCAGTAGAGTAGGATTATATTATTGTTGCAAAAAATGAATGTATGGCCACTTGAAAAAGCTATAGCCACCAGTAGCCAGTAGAGTATATGCTCTGGGTCTGCTTTTAATTTTTGGGCCATTATGAAGGCCTTCTTTCTAATGAGGGCTGGGGATGAAGAAAATCTTTCTACTCCTTCCGTTCTTAAATATAAGTCTTTAGAGATTCTATTACAGACTATACAAAGTAAAATGAATGAATCTACTCTTTAAAGTATGTTTATATACATCTGTGTGTAGTCTGCAGTAGAATCTAAAAAGACTTATGTTTCAAAACGAAGGAAATGGGTAATTAACATGACACTGGAGAAAGGGACACCGGCTTAGCTATGTATATATAGGTCGTTAGTTCAACCTTCTGTCTTCGTAAAAAGATGGCTAACTCACATGCATACTTACGAAACATTTCGATACTTCATTTGCAAGCTTTTGTTTGGTGCTTTTGCTTGAACGGTCAACTAGATGTGCTAGGTCGGCAGCGACGGTGCTTATATAGGATCTGGAAAAGGATCGTAAATTAATTTTATGTTGAATTTCACCCCATGCATGCTCTATGGAGGAGGTGTGCGTACGTTCAGAGACTAAAACAAGAGTAGATTCTGTGGTGTGAAGCAGGTTTGGTGTTATTCTCAAACAAGTAGGATGGGAGAATAGAAAGATGTCGAGTGAAAATTGGTGATGGCCGGCAATGCACACCCCTTTAATCTTTTCCCCTTGCTTATGTGGCCGGGGGCGCACACCTTGTCCCGTCCCTCATGAATACTCACTCACTAGACCCATCACTACAGGCTGCGTCTTTAGAGCATCTCCAGCTGCGCCCCCAACAAGGCCCCTCAGGCAACTTTTCGGCCGCCGGAGCCAAAAAATCAGCCCAGTCGCGCCCGCAAGAGCGCAGTTTTCGCCGGCTCTGACCGAAATTGGTGCCCGCGAACCCAACCTGAACCCGGCGCGCTGGGGGGCGCTCGGGGGCGCCGGGCGAATCGTTTTTGGCGCGGAAGAGCCGCGGGCCCTCCTTGCCAGCGTCTCGTCTCTCTTCTCGCGCTTCGTCGTCCTCATCGCCTCATTTCCCGCGGCGAATCAATGCCGAAGCTGCCGCGCGCTGCCGCGCCGGTCAGCCTTCATTGATGCCTCACGGGCGGCGCAGTGAAGACCGGACGACGCGCGTCCCCTCGCCCGCCACGCGTACACGCGGCGGCCACGCGTACACGCGGCGCTCCGCCTATACAAGCCGACCCCCAGCGTGCCGGAGACACGCACAGAGCCTCCACCGACGACGCGCCATTTCTCCCCCTTCCTCCCTCTCCTCTCGCCGTCTCCTGTTCAAAGCATGGCCGAGCGCTTCCCCGGCGACGGCGTGGCGGCGAACGGCTTCGGCCGCCGCCACCTTCACGAGGACGAAGCTCGGCTCCTCTTCGAGGCCGAGTACCCGGCCCCGCCGGACATGCGGGTGCCCGGAGCGTGGAGAATCAGCGCCGGCGGCGTCCCGGTGGCACCACCACCCACCGGGGCGGCGCGGCGTGCGGAGATCGCGCGTATCCGTGCCTCCCTGCCGCTGGCAGCGAGGGAAGGACCGCGGTACGTCCCCGACAGCCCGCTATGGGAGCAGCCTACTAGTTTTTTTTTTCTTTTTTGTAAAATATTTTTAAATATGAACGAACTCACCGAAGTTTGGTTGAATTTGCGCTGTGTTTGCGCCGTAATTTAAATCTTCAAAAAAATGTGGGCGCCGCGACTGGGGGGCATCATGCCCCCAGCGCGCGGTTTAGCGCTGGTGCGCCCCCAGGGGTCGATTTTTAGCGCCTCCTGGGGGGCCAATGGCTGGAGATGCTCTTACCTTGCTGGAATTCTCTACTCCGCCGGCCGTGATGGTGGTTATCATCTTCTTGGAGCAAACAGTGGCACACAACGGCTGGCCGTTACTAACGGTACATCACATAAGACTCTCTCTCACACACACACACACGGCGCTCGATGGATGAATTGAATGCACATAGATTGGATCATGTTTCTTTCCTGGTCATAAGAAGAATAAATAAAAGGTCAATATGTTTTTAGGATGGTGAAAAGGCGCTGGTACAATTCATACTCATAATGTACACCCGAAAAAGGCTATATCCACCACTAGCGTGTAGAGTATATGCTTCGGTCCCCGCAAAAAAAAGAGAGTATATGCTTCGGGTGTAGTTTTAATTTTTGTGCTATTACAAGGGCCTTCTTTATAGTGAAATGTTACACAATTCCTACTAATGATTGTATGGAGTAGCGATTGATCTCACCAAAGATTACACTTACAAAATGGCCTTGATCGGCATTTGTACTCCCTCCATGAAGAAATATAAGAGGTTCGTAAAGAAGTATAAGAGTGTTTACATCAGTAAAAGGAGTATTGCGTACTAGGATCGCTTGGCCAGCATATATTGCCACGGCCTTTCGGCATGTGCATAGTAACTTTAACTTTCGCGAGTCATGTAAGACCATCTATAGCCGGACTTCACAAAACTGGTCTCCTAAACGTCTGTGGACGTGCCAGTGACTGGTGCGTCTGTTTTGAGCTCTTATTTGTCCGTCCATGCTGTCATACTTCATTTTCTCCCTTATATTTCCGATCACTTGCGCGTGATTTGTGGAGATAAAGAGAGAGAAAAAAATGAATAAAGAAAGAGAAAGGTGGTTTGGTGGGCCGCATCCTATGTGGCAGACTGACCAGACGTGTCCGCAAGCTCTCATATCTTCCCTACATTTGTTCTCAATATGAGGGTTTACGGACAACCCAGATGTATATGGGTGATACGAGGAGTCCGATTGGGTCAACGTTTTTTGTTTTCTTCCATGTCTAGTAATTGATCGGGCGCGTGGGTTTGAGGAGGCCAGCTATACATGCTCTAAGGTAGCTTCTACAAGCAGTGGTCACTGGCGTGGATGAGCTCCAAGAGCATTGACCAGGCTCTTGTTAATGAGTGGTAGAGTACATGCATTGTGGGCATGTTTGGTTGCCCTCATATAGCCTAACCAGACCCGGCCACTATGACAATGGACTGTTGGTAGGTTGCATTCACTCTTTTTCTTGCATAGTCGAGCCAACAAGATTACCCGCAACTTCCTTTACCGCTCTCTCCCACTCTCACACTGGCGACGGCGATCAACAGAGCAAAGAACGGCAAGGCGAGTAGTGGCGTCGATCACCGGCATCACCAACCAAACCGGTAGGAGTTTAGCAATGGCAATAAGCCCTATGCTTCCCCTAATCTCTCTTGATTTTCCCAATCATTTGTGTATTTGATTCTATTTCCACATTCAATTTGTGTGGTAGGGGTTAGATTGAATGTGGGGGTTCAAAGGGGATTGACCACCACATCTGAAATTAGGCAGTACCGATGGATTTTAGGGTTCAGTCAGGGATTGAGTAACAAGAGGATTGGGGGTAACTCAGGCTTACACAGTACCACTACATCCTAGCCGCGACAACTCTGGAGGCTCCTCCAGATAGTTGTCAACATCGTGGCCTATTCACATGGCCGATAATTAGGACGACGCGAGAAGTTCAGCCTAGTGGGGCCTGCTTGGCGAGTTCGTCCTGGCGTGTCGCCTGGGCGTTCTGTGTGGCCGAGTCACCCTCGACGAACATGTGCAAGAGCTTTACGGCGGCGGCTCAAGTTGTCGCGTCTGTGGAAGAATTAACGGTCTGCGGCGTTACCCGCCATGAATACCTCCACAATGGAAGTAGAGCTCTCATACCCGTCAGACTCGAAGTCTCGTATTGTGTCGGATTTAACCACATGAACAAGCTAGTGAGGCCAGTGCCGCTATTGAAGGTCCCACGTGCCTCCTGAGACCTAGACCAGTAAGTCGGAAAGGGGTTGAGAGTTGGAGGCACATGATGCCAGAGGGGTCAGCAACGAAGTGCATACTCCTAGTGGAGGCAGGGTGCCATGTCGCATCGGTGGCGATGAAGTGCAGCATGCCGAAGCGCACGAGCTGCCATGGCATGAGCTCGTTGCCGATTGTCGAAGAGAATCCCCTTGGATTGCAACTCCAGTGCACGCATCTCCCCCGTGGGCGCCAACTTTTGCTGGGATTTCACTATATATAATATACATGATTTGGGATTCGTGAAGGCAAGGCGCAGGTGGATGATCAAGGTACAGGATTCCACATGAAGAAGGTTTTACCCAGATTCGGACTCATTGTTCTAGGGTAACATCTTATTCATGCTGGATGTTTTTCTTTCATATGACAGTGTGTGTTCGATGGTATCTAGGACCTGTTGATTCAGGTCATGTATATCCGCTGATCGTTTTTAGATTTCCTTTTATCCTTTCCTTATAACGACTGTTATGAGTCACGATCTAATAACCATGCCATGATAACTTCAGTTACTAAGGGAATTACCACGACACCATGAAGATGTCTTAACAACGTCATTGGTATTTTTAGGGGTAGTAACGTCCGCATTGTCAGCCCAGCCGAGTAATTGTCCTGGTAGGCTGGTATGGACTCTGGTTGTTCGTGCCATGACGTGTGGAGTTTTAGTCATGTCTGTTTTGTCTGGGTGGCCTCTGCAGAGATTGTCGTTGAAATTGATATCATTAGATTCATCATGAAATGAATTTTCATACTCTCTCCGATTCATATTGCTAGTCGCTCAAACGGATGTATATAGCACCAAAATACATCTAGATACAACAAGTGTTTCAGTGAAAAGTAATATAGATAAGAGGGAGTGTTTTATTTGCTTATAATTGTGGATGCCGATATTTTTCGCTCAGAACATGGTTAAAATTAAATAAATTTGACTTTAAAGAAAATACACCATATGTTTTGGAACCAAGGGAGTATTTCGTTTGGCGAGTAGGCAGGATGATGAAGTGTTTTTTTCCATTTTTTTAATAATACAGTGTTTTGGTTGGCCTTTCACAGTGTGATTCCGTGTAATCTATCAATCTACCCATACTGCTGTGAAGAAAATTTCTACATCGATGTCTACATGTACTATTTTGATGCTACAATCATATGTTGCCGCTTCGTTTTTTTTGTGGTGAAAGGTGTGCGGGTTTGATATGTTTTTATAAGCCGTTCCTCCCGATTGATTTTGAAAATCATGAACCTGGTCAAAATCTTGAACCGAATTCAAATTGAATACCTTGATCGAATGAAAAGCTTCAAAATTAAGGAGCATAGTGAATTAAACTAATTTAATGAGAGAGCCTCTTGAGATATTGTTGACCCAGTCAAAATCGGATGATCCCATTTCAAGTTGAAGACCTCAATTGATTGTGAGGCCTTAAAAATCAGGGAAAATAGTCTGTATATATGCTTTAATAAATATTTTGTTAAAATTTGTCAATCCTGCTCCAAAGCGTCTGTATATTTAGCCCAGTCACTCACCTATGATTAAATTTGTACTCTAGAATGTTCAATAGATATGTTTTCCTAATCATATAGGACAACCGCTCTTCAATATTTGTTAAACCATATGCTTTACAGATATCGACCATAGATATGTATAAACTATGTTATTTACACAAATATCTAAACAAAAAAATATTTGTTTCAAAGTAGAAATTGAATTCAGGGGAACACATGAGTTTTTTCAATGATATACATTAGAAATTTATAAGAAAAATAATAATATTTAACTTTGTTTTGTTGTTTCGTATGCCAAACAAGTGTGTTAAAAATATTTTAAACAAGTAATGAATAGGTATACACCTTAAGACATTACTATATTAAGTATAAAATTTTAATATAAAAAATGAAGATGGGCGGGGCAATAGGCGGAATAGAAATATATATCAAGATGATGGGTTTGTTAGGATGCTTACGGCCGGGATGAACATGATGAGTGTGTGTGCTCGTCGGCAGCGTAGGTCTTGCCCCTCGGGGTGATATTGCACTATGCAAAGGCCTCGACTACTGTGACCACGACCGCTCCTGCCTCGGCTACTGCGACTGCGACCGCTGCCTCGACGACTACAAAGGCCCCTGGTCCGCCGGTGGCTGCCCCGACTTTAGTGGTGGGTCCCACTGATGCTCTGCCCTGGACGAGGGTTGCTGTTCCCAAGTGGCCGACCCCAGCTCCTAGGTCTGCCTTCGCCAAGAAGAAGACCATCACCGCCACCTCGTCTGCCTCGGCCAGCACGTCGAGCCATGCAAAGAGGCTACTACTCTTGCAGGTGGGCGTTGATGATCACAAAGTTTATGACGCACAGGTGGTCGAGGATGGACCTCCATTCAAGAAGGTGAAGCCCATCGACTTCACCGGCTGGGTTCTCCTCGACCCACGGAGCCAGGGGAACATGACCACAGGCCCGTGCGCCACTGCTTGATCCGTCTGCGATGTTCAAACACTCGTAAACTCTGTATATGAAACATTCCCCTGTCTAGGACGCTTAAGATGCATATATGTAACAGAAAACTGTTGTGTAGGTAACTATCATTGGTTGTTGAACCAAAGTCGTGCTTTAGTTCTTGCTCTAGTCTGTTGGTACCCAAAAGCAAAATACGCTGAGAAAAACTCAGCTGTGACATTTATCAACTGGTTAACCATTTTGATTTCTTCAAAATGTTGTCATGTTACTTTCGGCAATGGTGTGAATACTAAGTTTCTGTTTTCCCCTGAATCATTGGTTAACTCTTGGCCTAAATCGTTCTGCTTGGTCCTCGGTTACAGTTTGGTCTCTGTATGTTTTCATTTATGGGTGTTTATATCTTGTACTTGGTGCACTTGATGTGCATAATAAACTGCTCCAAGTTGCACTTGCATCAGAGTTTTTGTGCAACTTGGATTTATTCCTGTTGGTATCTGTTTTTTTTTCACATTTTCATTTTGAGACCAAAACTGGGAATCGGGCTGGGACAGAGAGCAGGAACCTGCAGTAGCAATGAGTGCCATGAAGTTTTGCCGTGAATGGTAAGCCCAAGCTGCTTTCCTTGCATCTTGCCACTTGAATTTGATAGCTACAAGAAGATTATCTATGTTCTTAATGGCTTGACAAAGTAGTTCTTGAGATTATTGTCCTGCCATGTCCTGCTGCAGAGATTATTGGCTTGACAGAGTTGTTCTTGTTAGTTGACAGAGTAGCTGCAGGAAGATTAATAGAAGTCCAGGGAGCGTGAATGGAAAGTCCACGAGATTATTTCTTGTCAGTTGACAGAGTAGCTCTTGTCACCTGAGTAGTTGCCACTTTAATTCTTGAAGAGCTTGTGGAGCTAGTACAATGAATACATCCAAGTCAAATGGTCTTTAGGATATATTTTGAAAGAGAATCTAGTTTTCTAGGGGAATATTTAGTTCAGACAAATTCAGAGATTATTAGATTTGCGGGAATTTGTTTCTGCACATAGGCACAATAGATAGATTGGATTCATCAAGCCAGTACCTTGTTTTGTTTCTATAGATAGATTGGATTCATCAAGGCAGTACCTTTTCTTGTTTCTATAGATACAGTCTGTGGGTAAATTGATCAACGATTCCTGTTTATTCCTATAGGCACAATGAGTACATTCTGAAAAAAAAGCATTAACCTTTTTTTAACCAGTAGGAAAATGAGAAAGACTGAATTAATGTGGCATGTAAAATTGTAGAGTCTGTGGGTAAATTTCATTGTTAAATTTGTTCACCTACTAAATTTCAGTGTTAAATTTCAATCTGTTCAGTCTTTGAATAGTCTTGTTCACCTACAATAGATTAGTTGAAGGAAGCTCGATTACATTGGCCAATTTTAGTTGCAGCCAATCCTATAGATTACAGTTGGGCACTCTGAAACATGATTTATTCAGCCTCTGTATATTACTCATGTAGATGATGACCTTCAGTCTCTGTAGATGATGATGATCTTCAATATCTGTAGATTTATTCCTAATGCAGGAGTAGACTTCAGATTTATTAAAACTGTAGAACTGTACACTGCATAAACATGATTGATTCAACTTGATTTGCATATCGCTACTTGTTCAAAAAGCTACAAAGCAGATTAGTAGCCCAATATATATACTCCAAAACCAGTTGAAAACCACCTGAAGCAGATTATTGTACTCCGAAACTACAGAGCACATTAGTAGCCCAATATATTGTCATGTGGGGCACGTCCTACAGGCGTGGGCCACGCGGCCAGGAGCAGCAGCCGTCGGCCGCATCAGGCGAGGCGTAGGCTGGGCAGGAGTCCTGGTCCTGATACATTAGTTCCTAGAATAAAAGACTAGTTTGTTACGTATAGGTTTCTAGTTTGTTAGCAGCCCATGGGGCCTTTATATATCGTATAATCAGCACCCTTTGAGGGCAAGCAATAAAGTTATTATCTCCTACCTCTTCCTCCGTCTCCTATCCTCTCCTCCCGCACCATTGAGCAGCCAGGCAAAAACCCTAGCGCTCCTATCCACCGAGACTACGAACTACGTAGTCGAGGCCCTGCTGTCTTGGGCACTGAGGCCCTTGACAACTTGGTATCAGGTTCCAGCCGCTCCTCGGCCTCCTCCACGCTGCACCCGCCGCCCCGCCCACCTCCATCGCCGCCATCCGCCGCCGCCTCGGTTTCTTCCGCCATGTCGGAACCCACCACCGTTGATTTGGCCAAGATGATCGAAGCCCTGACTGCAACCGTGACATCCCTGCAGTCGTCCGTGGCAGCCCTCCAGAAGGAGAAGTCGGCCTCCTCGTCAGCCGCCGATATCAGCCACGACGGACAGCACCACAACGATCGGCCCCCGCGGTTTCAGAAGATGGACTTCCCCAAGTTCGACGGCAAGTCCGACCCGCTCGATTTCCTCAACAGATGCGAGTCCTTCTTCCATCAACAACGGATCGCCGAGGAGGAGAAAGTCTGGATGGCGTCATACAACCTTGAGGGTTCTGCCCAGCTGTGGTACATGCAGGTCCAGCGTGACGAGGGCACTCCGCCGTGGCGCCGCTTTTCCGAGCTGCTCAACCTCCGCTTCGGGCCTCCTCTGCGCGCGAACCCGCTGGGCGAACTGATGGCGTGCAAGCGCACGACGTCCGTCGTCGACTTCCAGGAGCGGTTTGAGGCGCTCCTTCCCTGGGCAGGCTCCTTGTCGGAAACGCAGAAAGTTCAGATCTTCACCACAGGCCTCCAGCCACCCCTCAGCCTCGACGTGGAAATCCATAACCCACAGTCCCTCGCCGTCGCCATGAGCCTCGCCCGCAAATTGGAGCTGCGCGACCAGTGCGCGCTTTCCGCCGCGCCACTGGTGCGTTTTCCGCAGAAGGGCATTCTGCCGACGCCAGGACCACGCCTCGCGCCCCCCGCACCGGCCCCACCAGCCGCACCCCAGCATGGCCACAGTCTGCCGGACGGGCGCCCAATCAAACGTCTCTCCCAGATAGAGATGGAGGAATGCCGTCGCCTGGGCCTATGCTTCAACTGTAACGAGAAGTTTGGCAGGGGCCACAACCGCGTGTGCTAGCGCATCTTTCTCCTCGACTTAGCGCCGGACGACGACGACGACGACGCGGCCTCCGCTACTGATGATGCATCGCGGGCCGACCCTCAGATCTCGCTCCACGCAATCTCCGGGGTGCGCACAAGCGAAACCATGCAGATGCATATTACTCTCGGGGGTGTCTCCCTCCTCGCCCTGATCGACTCAGGCTCCACCCACAACTTCATCGCCGAGGAGGCGGCCGCTCGTGCTACGCTGCCATCCCCCACCACCGAGAAGATGCGCGTCACGGTGGCCAACGGCGAGCGCATTCCGTGCCAGGGCGCGTACCGCGTCGTGCCCTTCCGCATCGGCCAAGAGGAGTCCTCGAATGATTTCCTCGCCTTGCCGCTCGCGGGCTACGACATCGTCCTGGGCACGCAGTGGCTGGCGACGCTCGGACCGATCCTGTGGGGTTTCCGCGCCCTCTCCATGACATTCTGGCGGAGGGGCCATCGGGTGTGCTGGCGCGCCATTGCAGGACCGGACGGGCCAGCCCTGAAATCATGCAGCGGTCGCGACTTCCTCGACGCCATCATCACCGAGTTCGACGGCATCTTCGCCGAACCCTCCGGCGTGCCACTTCCCCGCAGCCGCGACCACGGCATCACCCTGCTGCCCGGTTCCGCCCCGGTGGCCGTCCGTCCGTATCGCTACCCGGCCGCGCACAAGGACGAGCTGGAACGTCAGTGCGCCGCCATGCTCGCCCAGGGCATCATCCGAGCGAGTTGTTCCGCATTCTCGTCCCCGGTACTGCTGGTCCGCAAGGCCGACGGGTCCTGGCACTTCTGCATCGACTACCGCGCCCTAAACGCCATTACTGTCAAGAATGCGTTTCCGATCCGGGTGGTGGACGAATTCCTCAACGAGCTCCGGCACGCTCGTTTCTTCACCAAGCTCGACTTGCGCTCCGGCTACTACCAGGTGCGGATGCGTGCGGAGGACATCCCGAAGACCGCCTTCCGTACTCATGACGGCCTCTACGAGTTCCTGGTGATGCCGTTCGGCCTCTGCAACGCGCCGGCAACGTTCCGGGCCCTCATGAACGATCTGCTGCGGCCATACCAGCGCCGTTTTGTTGTCGTCTTCTTTGACGACATCCTCATTTTCAGCGAGACATGGGCTGACCATCTCCGACATGTGCGCACCGTCTTCACCGTCCTGCACCAGCACCGGCTCTTCGTCAAGCGATCCAAATGCGCATTCGCCGTCGAGTCGATCTCATACCTGGGTCACACCATCTCCGCTGCAGGAGTGGCCATGGATCCGGAAAAGGTGCAGGCAGTGGCCGAATGGCCGCAACCACGCTCGACGCGTGCGGTTCGGGGGTTTCTCGGCCTTGCGGGGTACTACCGCAAGTTTTTCAAGGAGTCTGGCGTGGTTGCCGCGCCACTAACGGCCCTCCTTCGCAAGGATGGTTTCTCCTGGTCGCCGGAGTTGGCAGCAGCTTTTCACGCCCTCAAGGCGACAGTCACCACGGCACCCGTCCTCGCGTTACCGGATTTCACGCGGCCGTTCATCGTCGAGTGTGACGCCTCGACATACGGCTTCGGGGCCGTCCTTCTTCAGGACCAACACCCGGTGGCTTTCTTTAGCCGGCCAGCCGCGCCACGTCACCGTTCCCTGGCAGCATATGAACGGGAACTCATCGGCCTGGTGCTCGCGATTCGTCACTAGAGACCGTACCTCTGGGGGCGCCAATTTGTGGTAAAAACGGATCACTACAGTCTCAAATTTCTACTTGACCAGCGTTTGGCAACCATCCCGCAGCATCATTGGGTCGGCAAACTACTGGGGTTCGACTTTACCGTGGAGTACAAGGCCGGTAGTACAAACACGGTGGCGGATGCCCTTTCCCGCCACGACACGGAGGAGACGTCGATCATGGCGATCTCGGGTCCTCGCTTCGACTTCATCGATCGCCTCTGGCAAGGGACGTCCACAGATCCGGTGCTCGTCACGCTGCGTGAGGATATCACGGCGGGTACGCGACAGCAGTCGTGGGCTCTCTCCGACGGCCTCGTCACTTTCAACGGCCGCCTCTACATTCTGCCGTCGTCCCCGCTACTCCAGGAGATTCTCAGTGCCGTGCACGATGATGGGCATGAAGGCGTCCTGCGCACCTTGCATCGTCTCCGCCGCAACTTCCACGCACCTAACCTTCGCAAGACGGTGCAAGAGTACATCCGCACTTGCAGTACTTGCCAGAGGTACAAGTCCGAGCACTTGCACCCCGCTGGGCTGTTGCTGCCGCTGCCGGTGCCCACGGGCGTGTGGACTGACGTCGGCATCGACTTCGTGGAAGCGCTCCCTCGAATGGGCGGGAAGTCTGTCATCCTCACCGTGGTGGATCGCTTCAGCAAGTATTGCCACTTTGTGGCGCTGGCCCACCCGTACACGGCAGAATCAGTGGCGCAGGTGTTCTTCGCTGAGATTGTTCGTCTCCATGGCGTGCCGCAGTCCATGGTCTCTGACCGCGACCCCGTCTTCACCTCGGCTTTTTGGCGGGAGCTCATGCGCCTCACCGGGACAAAGCTGCACATGACGTCAGCGTTTCATCCACAGTCGGATGGCCAAACGGAGGCTGCTAACAAGATCATTGTGATGTACCTATGTTGTCTCACCGGGGATCGTCCCAGGCAGTGGCTCCGGTGGCTTCCCTGGGCCGAGTACATCTACAACACCGCCTACCAGACAGCGACCCAAGAAACTCCGTTCAAGCTTGTGTATGGCCGTGACCCTCCCACTATTCGCTCTTACGAGCCGGGCGACACGAGGGTAGCCGCAGTGGCCAGGAGCATGGCGGAGCGCGACGAGCTTCTCGAGGACGTCCGCTATCGTCTACAACAGGCACAGGCGGTCTACAAGTCCTACTACGACAGACACCATCGGGACATTCGGCATGACGTGGGCGATTGGGTCTGGCTTCGCCTTCGCCAGCGCGCCGCGTCCTCTCTCAACTTGCCAACCAGGGGCAAGCTCAAGCCACGCTTCTATGGGCCGTACCGCATTTCAGAGGTCGTCAACGACGTGGCTTACCGCCTTGAGCTTCCGGCACGCTCGCGCCTCCATGACGTGTTCCACGTGGGCCTCCTCAAGAAGTTCTTCGGCACGCCTCCAACTGCACCGCCGGGTTTGCCTCCGATCCACAACGGAGCGGCTGTTCCAGAACCGGAGTGCGTGACTCGTGCGCGCCTAGCACGCGGCGTTCGCCAGCTACTCGTCCACTGGAAGGGTGAAGCAGCATCATCAGCTACATGGGAGGATCTTGACAGTTTCGTCGAGCGCTACCCCGCTTTTCAGCTCGAGGACTAGCTGCTCGTCGAGGGGGGGAGAGATGTCATGTGGGGCACGTCCTACAGGCGTGGGCCACGCGGCCAGGAGCAGCAGCCGTCGGCCGCATCAGGCGAGGCGTAGGCTGGGCAGG
Source organism: Triticum dicoccoides (assembly GCF_002162155.2). Taxonomy (NCBI): domain Eukaryota; kingdom Viridiplantae; phylum Streptophyta; class Magnoliopsida; order Poales; family Poaceae; genus Triticum; species Triticum dicoccoides. The sequence continues at coordinate 766,051,939 of NC_041393.1, read as the reverse complement.
AGTCCTGGTCCTGATACATTAGTTCCTAGAATAAAAGACTAGTTTGTTACGTATAGGTTTCTAGTTTGTTAGCAGCCCATGGGGTCTTTATATATCGTATAATCAGCACCCTTTGAGGGCAAGCAATAAAGTTATTATCTCCTACCTCTTCCTCCGTCTCCTATCCTCTCCTCCCGCACCATTGAGCAGCCAGGCAAAAACCCTAGCGCTCCTATCCACCGAGACTACAAACTACGTAGTCGAGGCCCCGCTGTCTTGGGCACTGAGGCCCTTGACATATATATAGTAGTAGCCTATTATTGTACAGAGCATATTTCTGTTGTCAGCAGTAACCTCAAATAAGTTAATTAGGGATCTAAAGAGCATATCTCTGTTGTCAGCAGTAACCTTAGATAAGTTAATTAGGGATCTTAGATGAGAAGACAAGTTAATCAGCAGTAGCATTGAGCATAAGGATCTCGACTAGTGTTACTTGGGATCTTAGGTGAGAAGATGTGGTCTGGCATTGAGCAAACTAGGAGTACTACTGTATGGCTTTTTGAGTAAGCAAAACAGGGCATTTCCATTCCAGGCGAAAAAGTTTAACCAATCTTCAGTGAGGATCTATACATAGTTCAACTTCAGTTAAGATAAGGTGTGAGAAATCTGGAAAACTACAGCCCATGTGTAAGTTTATTAAATACTCCAGGTGCTTGTGTAAGCTACTAATCCAGAAAAGCTGTACTGAACATGTACTCTGAACCTGAACCTGATTATCTGGCGTATGTAACCTTCCCTAACACTGTTTCTTTGCTTGCAAAAACTCCTCACTGGTTGTGCAGGTGGGTGGCGCCTTGCCCCTGGCGATGCGCGGAAGGAGGAGATGGTGACCTATTTCAAACAGTCATGAATCCTTTCTGGGACGGAGTGAGTATTTTTGTAGTCAGACAGATGTTTGCGTATGTGTCAGGTCTATGAAGCGTTTTTTTTTGAGTCATAGTCTATGCAGTCTTCCTAACTGATAACATTTCCAGGTTTATGGCTTCTCATGGGTTGTGATTCTTTTTTTCTTGAGGAAAGCCGCCACGCGCACGGCCCGGTTGATGGCAGGACGCTTTCCGCGGAACACGATGCTATGTCGGTGCTTCCAAACACACCAGAGAAGCAGGAGCCTGACTGTGTTCCAGTGTTTTTTTTTCTTTCGAAGCAAGAGCTTTATAACTCAAACATGGGGGTTAGGTTACAATGGGACTGAATACAGTCAGCTAGGAAAGTTGGCATGTAATTAATCCAGACATCTCCTCCTCTCCTCTGTAGCTCGTTTTGCACAGCGATGGGCAGCTACATTGGCTTCCCTTTGTACATACACAAGACCACAGCAGGTGAACCCACCCAAAAGCTCCTTGATCTCATGGCAAACGTCGACAACAGCCGATCTCTCTGAACATTCAGAGTTGCACATGCTAACCATCTCTTTAGCATCACTTTCAACATAGATCCTGGTGTAACCCAAATCTATAGCTAGTTGGATTCCATCCCGAATAGCATATGACCCCATAGTATGAGCATTTGCCGCAAACCTATACCACAAGGCTGTGCTCGTATAAGCTTACACTCTGAATCTCTGACCACATGGCCTGTGCTTCCGCATCCTGCCTGTTCAAGGAAAGCTGCATCAACATTGATTTTCAGAGTTCCCCTTTCCGGTGCTTGCCAACTAACCTTGATCACCGCAGGTCGTACTTCTTTCCCAACTTCCCTTGAACCAAATCAGAAGCCCAAGTTCGCGGATGTAAAACGGGTATGTTAACTTGTGAAATAGCCTTCATCTCCTTCCAAAAAAGCCTTCCCCAAGTGCACTTAAACTCAAACAGGGCATGGATAATGGTTTCCTCCTTGCCACATACTCCCTTCGTTCGAAAATACTTGTTCTAAAAATGGATATAAATGGATGTATCTATAACTAAAATAAGTCTAGCTACACCCATTTCTGAGACAAGTATTTCCGGACGGAGGGAGTAAATCGCAGAAAGGGATTTTCTCAACGTGTCTACTCAACAGTACTGATTTGCATGGCACAAAACCTCCTATTGCTCTCCACCAAAAATTCCTAACTTTTGGTGGTACAGATAGTTTCCACAGTTTGTTCCAGTGCTTGTCCGGGGCCGGCGCCGGGGGCTTCAAGTTCCAGATTGAGCGGCAGTCTTCACTCCGAGTGGCACCTCAAAAAAAAGAAAAAAGAAACTGCATAGAGTTGTTTGGCAGTAGAGTTGTCAATAAATCAGTGGCGTGACAAACATGGGCAATGCAACGGCATCCCAAGGGCAGGTGCGCACTTGTTTCAGAGGTTTTGCGGCAGAGTTCACAGCGGTGGGGCCGTATATGTATGAGATTTGCTACGTCTACATAAAAACTGTTACGAAACTTACGTACGAGCTCACGTGGCTAGATCTGGTTGGAAGAAAATAAGAAAGAGAGGAAACATAGCTTTATGTAACCTGGTACGTAGATGTAGCATTTTTGTATATGTATTAAGTCATCGGAAACAATAACTGTCGAACATGCCATGTTCGGGGCGAGACCTTTTTTGCCGTCGGTTAAAAAGCACGCATCTAAAAGCAAATGAGTATGCCACGTCCGTTTTGAACATCGTTCCGGATAGGTTGAACCAGCGAACTACTCCAACGTCCAACCTCCCGAGTCTCGACCTGGATCTTCCCCACTCTTCTCCACACTCTGCCCTCACCTCTCATCTGGCCTCCGCGATCTCTTCCCCCTGGCTTGTCCTTGGCGACTTCAACCTCATCCGCTCCCCCGGCGAGAAGAACAAACCTAACTTTGGCGCCTCACGAGCTGCGGCCTTCAACTCTCTCTCTTGGTTCGAGCTTCCCCTCTCAGACCGTCTCTTCACCAGGTCTAACAAGCGCACTCCTCCTACGTTAGCTCGTCTTGACAGGGCTTTCTTCAACTCTGCCTGGGACTCCCTCTTCCCGGACTCCTCCCTCTCCTCTCGTGCTCGCCCTACATCTGATCACTTCCACCTTGCCCTACATCTGATGACTTCCACCTTGCCCTACATCTGATCACTTCCCTCTGCTACAGTTTTATTGAATAATTAGTTTTTGTTCTGAATTTTTTTTTCTTCATGTTTTTCTAATCCAGTACTACCATCTCTTCACAAGATTCAGTTACCTGATATTAGGGTTTATACTCCGTTTCTGAAGGTCAGATTTGTATTTATACTAGAGTAATAGGGTGCAAGGCAAGCATGATGCCGTCATCTGCACAAACTATAGATTTCAATACCTCTGCTACAGTTTTATTGAATAATCCGTTTGAGTTCTGCTTTTTTTTTGGTTCATGTGTTTTTATCCAATGCCTCTATCTCTTCACAAGATTCAATTACTTGATATCAGGATTTATACTCCGTTTCTGGAGGTCAGATTTGGAAAAAAAAATATAATAGGATTTATAGTAGCTAGGTACGTAGATTTGTTATTTCTACAGTATATGATGGCAAAAAGAAACCTACCATTTTCTTACTTCTATGGACTATATTAGAGGCATCATCTCCAACATCCACAGATTTGCTGCAGCTGAACTTCACTTTCCAGCTGAACATATCCGCATGATCAACTGATGACATCACCAGCTACCTCTACCCATAATATATCCACTCACTGAATTATCTCTCGGTTGTCGTACTCATTTGGTCTTCCTGAACAAGCAATTAGATGACCAAAACAGTTAACACTTCAAGTTTAAGCTTGATCGTTCAATTCCCTCAAAAAAAAAGCTTGATCGTTCAAGGTAAACTTTTCTGAAACCTATCATGTTACTTTCCGTAATCCCATTAGAAGCTTTCCTCCTGTACTTCCTACATGCTTTTAACGGGGATCCTTATTCTTCCTTTTTTATGGACAAAATCCAAACTTCAAAATTTACAAACCTAAGGCTCCATAGAAATTCCTTCTTCAGTTAATTTTGAGAAATCCTTTAATTGTCGAATATGTTTAACTCATTGTCTCAACTTCTTGGAATTAGTACTATCTAACGGAGAAGGGACATTCATTAGGTGGTGTGTACTCCATGGTATGGATCAGAAATTATCATCAAACCGAAGATAAGAACCGATGCTTCACCTGCTAGAATATATTCTCCACTTTGCATAAGGTTGAGAGGGAATTAGGAGTCGAGTCAAGACATACTCAGTAAGAGCTGTAGATATTTTATTTTAAGACACTCCGTAAAATTTGGCTTATCAAGTGCTTTATGCCCCCAAAACATGTGACTTCATCCTTGATGGATTCATCCGTCTATTTTTGAATGGATTTATGTATCTTTATTACTAACTCAGCTATCTAATGATTCTTTGACCGTACATATATATGCTCGAAGTCTATATATATGTTGAGCCTTCACCTTATATTTTGAATAAAATTGGTAGGCGTGTTCAATGCAAAAGATCTAACGATCCTTTCACACCAATGCGATCAATATTTCTTCATTGAATGAAGTTTTTCCTTCCATCACATATAATCTTATTTAAATCTATCAAATTATATGTGTATATATATAAGTACATGCATCAAAGCTAGAGAAGGCGCAAAGTGATAAATCATGATACTTGGATGGGATTGTGGACTAAAATATGTTCAGTTAGGTACCAAGTTATTTAATAGTCACATTTCAAAATACTAGTTATATGATTTTGGAATGTTTTTAACTATAGGTTGGCTTTTGCAAAAGTATGTGTATGAAAACATTCTAAAATTTGTTTTGTTACTTAACTCATTTTAGCATGTGTAGAAGATTATCTTATAATAGCATAGCATGATGCAGAGTACACATAGATAGTCTCTACATTTACACATGTATGTCGTGTTAGCCTCATCCACAAACAAAAGAGTAGTTTTAAAGTTTCATCGTCCTTGGTGTCTGATTGTGAAGGACAGTCTCTTATTCACTAGAGTAATATGTGTCATATAATACAAGATTTTATCAGAAAGGACCTATACATTGTGAAAATGGACAAATCAGATAGGTAGAATGGCCAACATTATTTAACTGAAGTATATAAATACATGGGTTTGAACTACTGGATAAAGCCCAAAACTAATAAATTTGAATGGTAATTCATCATGTAGCCCGTGCGGATGCACGGGCTGTTGACTGGTGAATAAAAATATTAGAAGGGGGGAATAGAGTCTGTCCACATGCTCTGTAACATTAGCAGCCATGACACACCAGTTTTCTGCTCAACTATTTTAAGTATAAACCACTTTTACTACTGAGTGCCAACTCGAGAAACAAAATGCCATATGTCATCTTACTACATAGCTGTAAGCATTAATTAATAAGCAATATCTCATATTGTGTAGCTAGAGGAAATGAACATATCAGTCATGAAAGTTGACGCCCTTTTATTCTTCCTGGGGGCATCCAGCCTAGTTGATAGCAAGAACTCTTCATGAACTCTTCTCCTTGTTCGTCGCCTTTCCGCACGTCACTTACAACATAGTCATGATTAACCTGCATGGGCAAGTGCCAAGAACCCAAAGTTGAAGATCAAATAAATTGATCGCCAAATAACAACATGGAACTTGTGAAGAAGCACAAAATACTAGAATCGAGAAATATAGGCAGACTAATTCTACTAAAATTTTAAGACATTGAAATCTTTATGGTTTGATAACATGTCAACAGAAATTAAAAAACAATTCTGGCAAGTCATACAACAGACAAATAAATTAGCCCTCAAAATGATCATCCATGTCAGGAGAGAGGGGCATTGTGTCGACAATCACAGCTACATGGAGGATTTCAACATGTTTAATTGAAAATTTTGAGCATATTTACATCCTCCAAAGTCTGAATATCCCCACCTTCCACTCTATGGGTATCGTCTTCCATGCGATAAATTTAACTACTTCGCATGAAAGGTAGAATATAAACTCCGAACAGAAGCTCAGAATTAACATGTTCAAATCCTACACTAGTATTGATGGACGAAAGGTTCATGACTTGCACATATACAACTCTTGTGGGCAAGAAGGGGACCCATCCTGGACTGAAGAAGAGGTCATTTAGATTCACATACTAAAACCTTGTTGTAGAACCCCTCTCTGAGTTCCAAATTTTTTGCAAGAGTGGTCATTGTACATCATAATTTACCATGTGATTCATCAGAAAAAAGGAAGGAAAAATGACATTCTTCAAACATAATATAACTGAATATTACATTGGCATATACAATGGGGATTGTAAAACGCATAGCTTAATATCATCATTTGGCAGAAGGAAAGGCTTTAGACTTTTAGTCCATTAACATCAAAAGATAGCGCCCACGATAGAAAAGAAGTGGCTTACATTTAGAGTAGTACATGAATAAAAGGGAAACAATATACATAAATGGCAAGATATTCTATGACACACTCACACACACACACACACACACAAACACACATCATGTTTCTGATGGTCA
>NC_041393.1:766010502-766044868 GCF_002162155.2 Triticum dicoccoides | reverse complement strand
ATATCTTGAAAAGAACTATGTGGTGTTATGTTGTTTTGATCAATTGAGAAAGCCACAACCTCCGTCCCACGAGATAGGATGATTCGTGAGGCGCCGCAGCTAACCACTACAACAAGAGAGGAGCACAGTAGCATGACAACCGCCGGTAACCCAAGTGTAATGGAACTAACCTGATACCGACGACGTTGTCAGGTTCCTTGAGGCACGACAAAAGCAGCCAAGGTGTGGTCCTGCTAGTTGGGTCTGCTCGGGCACGAAATGGTGTAGCAATGGAGGTTGGGTCAATGTGGCATCCGGCCGTGATGCCAGCGAGGACAAGGCGAGCGCAGCCGACGGACTAGATATTAGGAAAGGTAAGAATAGATGCGTCAGGAAAGTTAGGATTTTGAATTGATTTTCTTGAAAAAGGGGTTTTATTGTTTGGTAGCGTGATATCAGTGAAGGAAATATGCCCTAGAGGCAAGAATGAAGTTATTATTTATTTCCTCATGTCATGATAAATGTTTATTATTCATGCTAGAATTGTATTAACCGGAAACATAATACATGTGTGAATACATAGAAAAACATAGTGTCACTAGTATGCCTCTACTTGACTAGCTCGTTGATCAAAGATGGTTGAGTTTCCTAACCATAGACATGAGTTGTCATTTGATTAACAGGATCACATCATTAGGAGAATGATGTGATTGACTTGACCCATTCCGTTAGCTTAGCACTTGATCGTTTTAGTTTATATCTGGATCTTGTTGATGCGAGACGGTTATTCATTTAAATCAGAGAGTAATGGTTGTTCTATTTATATGTGTAACATCTTTAATGGTCATGCACCCTTGAAGAGTGGTCTATTTATATTTAATCTCGATAGTAGTGATACACATATTCATAATATTGAAGCCAAAAGATGCAGAGTTGATAATGATAGTGCAACTTATTTGTGGCACTGTCGTTTAGGTCATATTGGTATAAAGCGCATGAAGGAACTCCATACTGATGGATTTTTAGAATCACTTGGTACTTGCGAACCATGCCTCTTGGGCAAGATGACTAAAACGCCATTCTCGGGAACAATGCAGCGAGCAACAGATTTGTTGGAGATCATACATACTGATGTATGTGGTCCGATGAATATTGAAGCTCGCGGCCGGTATCATTATTTTCTCACCTTCACAGACGATTTGAGCAGATATGGGTATATCTACTTAATGAAACATAAGTCTGAAACATTTGAAAAGTTCAAAGAACTTCAGAGTGAAGTGGAAAATCATCGTAACAAGAAAATAAAGTTTCTACGATCTGATCATGGAGGACAATATTTGAGTTACGAGTTTGGTCTTCATTTGAAGCAATGCGCAATAGTTTCGCAACTCACGCCACCCGGAACACCACAACGTAATGGTGTGTCCGAACGTCGTAATCGCACTTACTAGATATGGTGCGATCTATGATGTCTCTTACTGATTTACCGCTATCGTTTTGGGGTTATGCTTTAGAGACGGGTGCATTCACGTTAAATAGGGCACCTTCGAAATCCGTTGAGACGACGCCCTATGAACTGTGGTTTGGCAACAAACCGAAGTTGTCATTTATTAAAGTTTGGGGTTGCGATGCTTATGTGAAAAAGCTTCAACCTTATGTAGCGACCAGACCTCAAACAGTCCGATCTCTGTGCATCAGTGTCATCCATTGATCGGTAATGCTGACACGCACAGTACTTGAGGATTTATAACAGAGTAGCAATCACACACTTATTACATCGAATGTCTCAAAAGAGAACTTATTACAATAATATGGCATAAGGCCATCTGAAATCGATAACAGCGGAAGGCTTGGAACATAAAGTGAGTCCATCAACTCCAACGGCATCACTGAGTGAAAGACAACGACCTATGGCACTTTACTCGTCGTCTGAAAAGTCTGCAACATCAAACATTGCAGCCTGAAACGGGTCAGCACATGGAATATGCTGGCAATGTAACACAAGAGCTATGAACAGAACAATTGCTATCACTACATGCATATATGGCTGGTGGAAAGCTCTATGGTTATAGTTTTGCATAAAGCCAATTTTCCCTACTACAAAGGAATACATTTTATTTAACTATCATGGTGGTTGTTAAACATTGAGAAGGTCCCTCCAACTCAATCCCAATTAAACATCATCGTTAAACCCAATCAGATTATATTTAGAGTGATGAGATCAACATGATAATCCAAGAACCAGATACTCAAGATGTCCATAACCGGGGACACGGCTAATCATGATTAGTTTGTACACTCTGCAGAGGTTTGCGCACTTTTCCCCACAAAACACGAATACATCCATGGTCGGAGAATCGAGACACAGTCTTTCTGAAACAGTAACTCTTTACTCTGGGTGGACAGTTACACCTACTTTCCCATACATCTGCTAGCCCACCAGTGAAAGAGGTCTTGCAATGTACTCAACTATGCTAGCACCCATAATAGCTTGTGGCTGCACACAGAAGTTTCTAGCATGAATAATCTTATGATCCCTTTGAGCCTGGGTGGCGGACCGTAGGATGATCACACGGGTACTCCGGGATATCCTAGGACAACACTGGATTCTCCAGGTGCCCACAAGCAATCCACGCAGATGTGTATTAAAGTTGCCACCTTAAGTTGAACCATTAATTAACAATCTCACATCTGTCATGGATACACTCAAAGTAAACCCACGTCTATGAGCATAGCATGGCAATATAAGCATAACGTAGAAGTAACTCCCAAGGGTTTGATAGTAAACAGGGCAATAGGTTCTACCTCATCATTTACTTCCAAAAACCCACATGTTAAATCAGATCCTAACCATGCAATTGTTTGAGGATTGATCTAATGCAATAAAACTGGGTAGTAAAGAGGTATGATCAAAGTGTTACTTGCCTTGTTGATGATCCGTGAAACCTAGAGACTCGTAGTAGCACGCTGCGCACTCCGGCTACTCTATCGCAAACAAACAAGCATACAATAAGCACTCAGCTAGAAGCATGGATAAAACTCAAATAAGAGATCTAACCAGAAGTTCAACTTAAGAACTCCGGTTTGCAAAAAGAATCAAACCAAACGAAGCAACGAAACTCAAACTGCGAAAGAAACAAGATCCGTTTACTAATCTGGACTTAAGTCAAATTTTACAATAGAAAAATCTTGTTTAAGCTGATTAAACAGAAAGAAGGCTTTGAGATGAAAATCTAGCCGCTTGAATCGCCTGATTCCGATAAACGAGCGAAAAGATAAACTAAAACGAAAATCAGGGCAGAAATCGCGATAAAAAATAATCACGGAAAAAACCTGGAAAAAGAAAACAGACGAGTAGGCTAACGAACGAACGTTCGCTGTCTGCGGCTAACCGGTGAAAACCGTTCTTTAAAACAAACGTACGAAAGGGCGTTCGCTAAATAACTAAACTGAGAAAAAAAGATCTAAAATAAAATAACCGCGGGTTTACTAAAAAATTCGAACGGTTTTCCGGCCAAAACCGGCGGCTACCTCGGGACGGGCGGCAGCGGCGAATCTCCGGCGGGGCAGCGGGGTCGGCGGAACAGGCGGCGATGGCGACGTCCGGCGGTGGCGAGGTGGTGACGGCGTCCGACGGCAGCGGCTGGCGGCGACGGCGGATCGGGCGGGGTGGCGGATCGGGAGGGGCGGGGCTAGGGTTTGGGGCGGCTCGGGCCTCCTCTTAAAAAGGCCAGCCGGGCGAAGTCCTAGTCGGGCACGGCCGGCTAGGTCGGTTGACTCTTTTTTTTAAAAAAAAAATTAATTCCGCGTAGAAAAACGAAGAAAAGAAATACTAAACCGACTCCAAAAATCCTGAAATAAATTTTCTCCATCCTCTAAAAATATAGCGGACAAATTGAACATTTATTTCGGCCTATAATACAAACTTGGAAAATGCATATTTTTCCTAATTCAAATAAAATAGTGATAAAACTTTGAATAAAATTCTTATTTGATTTTAATATTAAATCTCCAATATTTCTTTATTTTGGGGAAGTCATTTTATCCCCTCTCTTTTATTTTCATAAAGGAAATATTCGAAGAGAAAATAATTAAAATCAAATGATCCTCTTTTCAAAATTTGAGAAAACTCAAATATGAAAATAACGAAATCCCCAAATCTCTCCGTGGGTCCTTGAGTTGCGTATAATTGCTAGGATCAAGACAAAATTCAATAAAATATGATATGCAATGATGATCTAATGCATAACATTCCAAATTGGAAATTTGGGATGTTACAAACCTACCCCCCTTACGATGAATCTTGCCCTCGAGAGTCGGGTTGGCTAGAAAATAGGTGAGGGTGGTCCTTCCGTAGATCTTCCTCTCGTTCCCAGGTGGCTTCATCCTCGGTATGGTGGCTCCACTGAACTTTGCAGAACTTGATAACTTTACTGCGTGTGACTCGGCTGGCAAACTCGAGAATCTTCACTGGTTTCTCCTCGTAGGTCAAATCGCTATACAACTAAATCACTTCCAATGGCACTATATCTCTCAGAGGGATATCATCCATCTCTGCGTGGCACTTCTTCAACTGGGAAACGTGGAACACATCGTGCACTCCTGACAATCCTTCGGGCAATTTCAACTTATAAGCAACTTGCCCCATACGTTCCAAAACTTTGTATGGTCCCACAAAACGTGGTGCTAACTTTTCCTTAACTCCAAAACACTTAACTCCTCGAAGTGGGGACACACGAAGATAAACTCTGTCTCCGTCTTCGTAAACTGTCTCCTTGCGTTTAGAATCCGCATAGCTCTTTTGCCGAGACTGGGCTACCTTGAATCTATTGCGAATCAACTTAACCTTCTCTTCAGACTTTTTAATCTAATCTGGTCCAAACAACTGACGGTCTCCAACTTCATCCCATAACAACGGTGTTATGCACCTCCTTCCGTATAAAGCTTCGAAAGGGGCCATCATCAAACTGGCTTGATAGCTGTTGTTGTAAGAGAACTCTGCATATGGCAAATTGTCGTCCCAACTAGATCCATAATCTAGCGCACAAGCTCTCAACATGTCCTCTAGAATCTGATTGACTCTCTATGTCTGTCCATCTGTCTGTGGATGGAAGGCTGTACTAAACTCTAGTCTGGTACCCAAAGTTTCATGCAACTTATTCCAGAACATTGAGGTAAATAGGGTTCCTCTATCTGATACAGTGGTCCTCGGAACTCCATGCAGACATACGATCCTGGTCATATATATCTTTGCCAACTTAGCACTGGTATAAGTGGTCTTCACGGGAATGAAATGAGCTACCTTCTTCAAACAATCGACTACAACCCATATCGAGTCATAGCTTGAACGAGTCTTGGGTAATCTCGTGATAAAATCCATGCCTAGCTTGTCCCACTTCCATTCGGGTATCAGTAATGGCTGTAGCAATCGTGCTGGCTTCTGATGCTCTGCCTTCACCCTCTGACATACATCACAAACTGCTACATATTCCGTAATATCCTTCTTCATTCCGGTGCACCAGAAACTATCCTTCAAATCCAGATACATCTTGGTATTTCCTGGGTGAATCGAATACGGCGAATCATGGGCCTCTTGCAGAATCAACTTCCTGATCTCCGGATCATTTGGCACATATACGCAGTCCTCAAACCATAAGGTATCATGCTCATCCTCACGAAGTCCCTTAGCTTTTCCTTTGCTCATTCTCTCTTTTATCTCGGCAATCTCCTTGTCCATCTTCTGAGCTTCCCTGATCTTATTCATCACAGTAGACTGAATTTCGAATGCTGCTACATAGCCTCTCGGAACTATTTCCAAACATAGCTCACGAAGATCATCTTCGGCACATGCCGGGATGCATACTTGATCCTCCTTCCTTCTGGGGTGGTGCGCATAATCGACTTACTGGCGCAATCGATGTTTCCCCCATACATCGATAACCAATCCATGCCTAGAATTACATCCGTACCTTGCGACTCCAAAATTATCAGGTCTGAGGGGAAAACATGCCTACCTATGGTCAAAGGCATCTGAAGACATCCTTGGCTTGCCATATGTTCTGCTCCTGGCGAAATTACTAACATCGGTGTTCTAAGAACCTTGGTGAGCAACTTATAGTTATCCACAAATCCCCTTGATATGTATGAATGCGATGCACCAGTATCAAAAAGAACGATTGCAGTAAATGACTTAACCGAAAGCTTACCTATTACTGCATCGGGTTGCGCTTCAACCTCCTCCATGCTAACGTGGTTCACTTGTCCCCTGTTGAAAGAGTTGGGCTTCTGCCCAGAGCTTCCATTGCCATTTCCATTCTTTGCTTCAGAACACTCCGTAGCGTATGTCCATTCTTCCCGCACTTGAAACAAGTATTGTGACTTAGATCCTTCTTGGTGGGCGTTGCTGGGTTGGAACGGTTCTGTCCGTTGCTTCCTCCATTACCATTCCCGTTCTTGGGGCCACTATGGTTGTGCGAACTCCCTCCATTGTGATTGTGACCTCCGTGGTTATGTTGAAGGGGTCCTCCCGAGTTCGGGGTCAAACGGGGCCTCTGCTGAGCTCCAGAATTGTACTTCCCCTATTCATATTTCCTCTTGCGGTTGTCAATTTGCTGCTGCTCCCCTTCAACCATGAGAGCTTTATCTACCAACTCCTGGTAGTTGTTGAAGGTTGCTACCATCAACTGCATGCTCAGCTAATCATTCAGTCCTTCCAGAAACTTCTCCTGTTTAGCTGCATCTGTAGCGACGTCATCTGGGGCATAACGTGCTAACTTACTAAAATCATCCATATACTGGCCTACTATGCGTCCTCCTTGGTGCAAGTTGCGAAACTCGCGCTTCTTCATGGCCATAGCTCCTGCTGAAACATGGGCTGTGTGAAAAGCTTGCTGAAACTGGTCCCATGTGACAGTGTCGATGGGGTACGTGGCTGTGAAATTCTCCCACCATGATGCTGCGGGTCCATCAAGTTGATGTGCGGCAAAACGCACTCTCTCCGCATCTATGCATCCTGTAGTGGTCAACTGCCATCCAACCTTGCGGAGCCAATCATCTACAACTATCGGCTCAGTGCTACTGGAGAACACCGGCGGATTCAGCCTTAGAAAACGGGCTAAGTGATCAATAGGTGGTGGTGGTGGTGATGGTTTGTTGTTCCCCTGGTTCTGATTCTGGACTAGTATCTGCATCAAAGCATTTTGCTGCTGGATCAACTGAGTGAGCTCCCGCAGGAAAGCAAATCTATTGTCGCGTCTTGTTGGCATCTGATGGGTTTAGAAAAGATGAGAATACAGAATAGAAATAGATCTAGAGGGAAAACACTACCCATATGCACATGAGACAAACACAAACATATCACTTCAATCAATTCAAACAAGGGCATACATCGATATATCTATCGTTACAAAAGTGCTCGGACTATACTATATACATGGGGGAATTACTACTACTGATATTCTGGTCGACTAGAAAAATTGATCGGTGGAAGACTCCATGATATTTGCTCCGGCTTCATCAACATAGTCATCTTCGGTATCATCGGGGTCTGAGTCTATCGGTGTCTTCAGGCAAGTGGAATCGTCGTCTTCTCCTCCTGGTGCGGGGTCTCCCATGAATACTCCTAGCTTATTTTTCAAATCATCATTCTTCTCCACGAGTATCGTCATTTCCTCCTCATATCCACCGCGTGTAGACTTGAGTTCTTCCTCCAGCTCTGTGATCTTGGTCATTGCCTTCTTCAGATCTATCATGCCTACGCACATCTGGTTCTCCTGGCGTCGAATGTGCTGGTTTAACTCCTGAATGAAAGCTGCAATAGACCTATCCTTCCTGGTGCTGATCACCTCCCATTGCTCATCTCAGCGCCCACAAATCTGGTAGATAGTATCCTTGAGATCATTGTGGTAAACTTCTCCAATGCGTCCCATAGCAATGTGGGCAGCCATGCTCTTTCCTGGACTCCAGGTTGGTGCATCAAAGGAAAACTCTATGGGCTCAGTGACTGGCGTGAATGTCCTTCCTGGAACTTGAACTCGAATCATCCAACCCTCCTCTTCTTGTAAAGTGGTGATGTACGTCCCGGTGAAGCTTGGTATTCCGATGTTCAGGTATCTAGTGACTTCCTTCAAGTGTCGTCCAAAAGGTGTATCTTCATCTGGTTGAGTGAACTTGTTCCTTGCATCTGCCATCCTAAAGAGTAGAAAAGGGAGAGGAGTCAGAAATGAGAAGAGAGTAATGATCTAGGGCTTTAGCTTAGTGGTCGTTTCCTACATTCAGCGTGTGCTTTGATACCATCTTGTAGCGACTAGACCTCAAACAGTCTGATCTCTGTGCATCAGTGTCATCCATGGATCGGTAATGCTGACATGCACAGTACTTGAGGATTTATAACAGAGTAGCAATCACACACTTATTACATTGAATGTCTCAAAAGAGAACTTATTACAATAATATGGCTTAAGGCCATCTAAACTCGATAACAACGGAAGGCTTGGAAGATAAAGTGAGTCCATCAACTCCAACGGTATCACTGAGTGAAAGACAACGACCTATGGCACTTTACCCGTCGTCTGAAAAGTGTGCAACATGAAACGTTGCAGCCCGAAACGGGTCAACACATGGAATATGCTGGCAATGTAACATAAGAGCAATGAACAGAATAATTGCTATCACTACAAGCATATATGGCTGGTGGAAAGCTCTATGGTTACAGTTTTGCATCAAGCCAATTTTTCCCTACTACAAAGGAATAAATTTTATTTAACTATCATGCTGGTTGTTAAACTACTACAAAGGAATAAATTTTATTTAACTATCATGCTGGTTGTTAAACATATAGAAGGTTCCTCCAACTCAATCCCAATTAAACATCATCATTAAACCCAATCAGATTATATTTAGAGTGATGAGATCAACATGATAATCCAAGAACCAGATACTCAAGATGTCCATAACCGGGGACACGGCTAAGCATGATTAGTTTGTACACTCTGCAGAGGTTTGCGCACTTTTCCCCACAAAATTCGAATACATCCATGGTCGGAGAATCGAGACACAGTCTTTCTGAAACAATAACTCTTTATTCTGGGTGGACAGTTACACCTACTTTCCCCTACATCTGCTATCCCATCACTGAAAGAGGTCTTGAAACGTACTCAACTATGCTAGAGCCCATAATAGCTTGTGGCTGCACACGGAAGTTTCTAGCATGAATAATCTTATGATCCCTTTCAGCCTGGGTGGCGGACCGTAGGATGATCACACGGGTACTCCGGGATATCCTAGGACAACATTGGATTCTCTAGGTGCCCACAAGCAATTCACCCAGATGTGTATTAAAGTTGCCACCTTAAGTTGAACCATTAATTAACAATCTCACATCTGTCATGGATAAACTCAAACCAAACCCACGTCTACAAGCATAGCATGGCAATATAAGCATAACGTAGAAGTAACTCCCAAGGGTTTGATAGTAAACAGGGAAAAAACCCTGGAAAAAGAAAACTGACGAATAGGCTAACGAACGAACGTTCGCTATCTGCGGCTAACCGGTGAAAACCGTTCGTTAAAACGAACGTACGAAAAAGGGTAAAGGGAAGAAGAAGGGGAACTTCAAGAAGAACAACAAACAAGTTGTTGCTCAGGAGAAGAAACCCAAGTCTGGACCTAAGCCTGAGACTGAGTGCTTCTACTTCAGACAGACTGGTCACTAGAAGCGGAAATGCACCAAGTATTTGGCGGATAAGAAGGATGGCAAGGTGAACAAAGGTATATGTGATATACTTGTTATTGATGTGTACCTTACTAATGCTCGCAGTAGCACCCGGGTATTTGATACTGGTTCTGTTGCTAATATTTGCAACTCGAAACAGGGGCTACGGTTTAAGTGAAGATTGGCTAAGGACAAGGTGACGATGCGCGTGGGAAATGGTTCCAGAGTCGATGTGATCGTCGTTGGCACGCTACCTCTACATCTACCTTCGGGATTAGTTTTAGACCTAAATAATTTTTATTTGGTGCCAGCGTTAAGCATGAACATTATATCTGGATCTTGTTTGATGCGAGACGGTTATTCATTTAAATCAGAGAATAATGGGTTGTTCTATTTATATGAGTAATATCTTTTATGGTCATGCACCCTTGAAGAGTGGTCTATTTATATTGAATCTCGATAGTGGTGATACACATATTCATAATATTGAAGCCAAAAGATGCAGAGTTGATAATGATAGCGCAACTTATTTGTGGCACTGCCGTTTAGGTCATATTGGTGTAAAGCGCATGAAGAAACTCCATACTGATGGATTTGTGGAATCACTTGATTATGAATCACTTGTTACTTGCGAACCATGCCTCATGGGTAAGATGACTAAAATGCCGTTCTCCGGAACAATGGAGCGAGCAACAGATTTGTTGGAGATCATACATACTGATGTATGTGGTCCGATGAATGTTGAAGCTCGCGGCGAGTATCGTTATTTTCTCACCTTCACAGATGATTTGAGAAGATATGGGTATATCTACTTAATGAAACATAAGTCTGAAACATTTTAAAAGTTCAAAGAATTTCAGAATGAAGTGGAAAATCATCGTAACAAGAAAATAAAGTTTCTACGATCTGATCGTGGAGGAGAATATTTGAGTTACGAGTTTGGTCTTCATTTGAAACAATGCGGAATAGTTTCGCAACTCACACCACCCGGAACACCACAACGCAATGGTGTGTCTGAACATCGTAACCGTACTTTACTAGATATGGTGCAATCTATGATGTCTCTTACTGATTTATCACTATCATTTTGGGGTTATGCTTTAGAGACGGCTGCACTCACGTTAAATAGGGCACCATCAAAATCCGTTGAGACCACGCCTTATGAACTGTGGTTTGGCAAGACACCAAAGTTGTCGTTTCTTAAAGTTTGGGGTTGTGATGCTTATGTGAAAAAGCTTCAACCTGATAAGCTCGAACCGAAATCGAGGAAATGTGTCTTCATAGGATACCCAAAGGAAACTGTTGGGGACACCTTCTATAATAGATCTGAAGGCAAGACATTTGTTGCTAAGAATGGATCCTTTCTAGAGAAGGAGTTTCTCTCGAAAGAAGTGAGTGGGAGGAAGGTAGAACTTGATGAGGTAACTGTACCTGCTCCCTTATTGGAAAGTAGGTCATCACAGAAACCGGTTCCTGTGACACCTACACCAATTAGTGAGGAAGCTAATGATGTTGGTCATGAAACTTCAGATCAAGTTACTACCAAAACTCGTAGGTCAACCAGAGTAAGATCCGCACCAGAGTGGTATGGTAATCCTATTCTGGAGGTCATGTTACTTTACCAAAGCGAACCTACGAACTATGAAGAAGTGATGGTGAGCCCAGATTCCGCAAAATGGCTTGAGGCCATGAAATCTGAGATGGGATCCATGTATGAGACCAAAGTGTGGACTTTGGTTGACTTGCCCGATGATTGGCAAGCCATTGAGAATAAATGGATCTTCAAGAAGAAGACTGACGCTGACGGGAATGTTACTGTCTACAAAGCTCGACTTGTTGCGAAAGGTTTTCAACAAGTTCAAGGGGTTGACTACGATGAGTCTTTCTCACCCGTAGCGATGCTTAAGTTTGTCTGAATCATGTTATTAATTGCCGCATTTTATGATTATGAAATTTGGCAAATGGATGTCAAAACTGCATTCCTGAATGGATTTCCGGAAGAAGAGTTGTATATGATGCAACCAGAAGGTTTTATCGACTCAAAGGGAGCTAACAAAGTGTGCAAGCTCCAGCGATCCATTTATGGACTGGTGCAAGCCTCTCGGAGTTGGAATAAACGTTTTGATAGTGTGATCAAAGCATATGGTTTTATACAGACTTTTGGAGAAGCATGTATTTACAAGAAAGTGAGTGGGAGCTCTGTAGCATTTCTAATATTATATGTGGATGACATATTGCTGATTGGAAATGATATAGAATTTTTGGATAGCATAAAAGGATATTTGAACAAGAGTTTTTCAATGAAAGACCTCGGTGAAGCTACTTATATATTGGGTATCATGATCTATAGATATAGATCAAGACACTTAATTGGACTTTCACAAAGCACATACCTTGACAAAGTTTAGAAGAAGTTCAAAATGGATCAAGCAAAGAAAGGGTTCTTGCCCGTGTTACAAGGTTTGAAGTTGAGTCAGACTCAATGCCTGACCACTGCAGAAGATAGAGAGAAAATGAAAGATGTTCCCTACGCTTCAGCCATATGCTCTATCATGTATACAATGCTGTGTACCCGACCTGATGCGTGCCTTGCTATTAGTTTAGCAGGGAGGTACCAAAGTAATCCAGGAGTGGATCACATGAGAGCGGTCAAGAACATCCTGAAATACCTGAAAAGGACTAAGGATATGTTTCTCGTTTATGGAGGTGACAAAGAGCTCGTCGTAAATGGTTACGTCGATGCAAGCTTTGACACTGATCCGGACGATTCAAAATCGCAAACCGGATACGTGTTTATATTGAACGGTGGAACTGTCAGTTGGTGCAGTCCTAAACAAAGCGTCGTGGTGGGATCTACGTGTGAAGTGGAGTACACAGCTGCTTCGGAAGCAGCAAATGAAGGAGTCTGGACGAAGGAGTTCATATCTGATCTAGGTGTCATACCTAGTGCATCGGGTCCAATGAAAATCTTTTGTGATAATACTGGTGCAATTGCCTTGGCAAAGGAATCCAGATTTCACAAGAGAACCAAGCACATCAAGAGACGCTTCAATTCCATCTAGGATCAAGTCCAGGTGGGAGACATAGAGATTTGCAAAATACATACGGATCTGAATGTTGCAGACCCATTGACTAAGCCTCTTCCACGAGCAAAACATGATCAGCACCAAGACTCCATGGGTGTTAGAATCATTACTGTGTAATCTAGATTATTGACTCTAGTGCAAGTGGGAGACTGAAGAAAATATACCCTAGAGGCAATAATAAAGTTATTCTTTGTTTCCTCATGTCATGATAAATGTTTATTATTCATGCTAGAATTGCATTAACCGGAAGCATAATCCATGTGTGAATACATAGACAAACATAGTGTCACTAGTATGCCTCTACTTGACTAGCTCGTTGATCAAAGATGGTTGAGTTTCCTAACCATAGACATGAGTCGTCATTTGATTAACGGGATCACGTCATTAGGAGAATGATGTGATTGACATGACCCATTCTGTTAGCTTAGCACTTGATCGTTTTAGTTTACTGGTATTGCTTTCTTCATGACTTATACATGTTCTTATGACTATGAGATTATGCAACTCCCGATTACCGGAGGAACACTTTGTGTGCTACCAAACGTCACAACGTAACTGGGTGATTATAAAGGTGCTCTATAGGTGTCTCCGATGGTACTTGTTGGGTTGGCATAGATCGACATTAGGATTTGCACTCCGATTGTCGGAGAGGTATCTCTGGGCCCTCTCGGTAATGCACATCACTATAAGCCTTGCAAGCAATGTGACTAATGAGTTAGTTGCGGGAAGGGAACGAGTAAAGAGAGTTGCCGGTAACGAGATTGAGCTAGGTATTGAGATACCGACGATCGAATCTCGGGCAAGTAACATACCGATGACAAAGGGAACAACGTATGTTATGCGGTTTGACTGATAAAGATCTACGTAGAATATGTGGAAGCCAATATGAGCATCCAGGTTCCTCTATTGGTTATTGACCGGAGACGTGTCTCGGTCATGTCTACATAGTTCTCGAACCCGTAGGGTCCGCACGCTTAATCTTCGGTGATGATCGGTATTATGAGTTTATGTGTTTTGATGTACCGAAGGTAGTTCAGAGACCCGGATATGACCACGGACATGACAGGAGTCTCGAAATGGTCGAGATATAATGATCGATATATTGGACGGCTATATTCGGACACCAGAAGTGTTCCGTCTGATTTCGGAGAAAACCGGAGTGCCGGAGTGGTTACTGGAACCCCCCGGGGAAGTATTATGCCTTAGTGGGCCTAAGGGGAGAGAGAGGGCAGCAGCCCAGGAGGTGGCGCACCCCCTCCCATGAGGAGTCCGAATTGGACTAGGGGAGGGGGCGCGGCCCCTCTTTCCCTCTCCCTCTCCCTCTCTTTCCTTCCCCCTTCCTTCTTCCTAGTTGGACTAGGAAAGGGGAGTCCTACTCCTACTAGGAGGAGGACTCCCCCCCCTCCTTGGCGCGCCTCAAGGGCCGGCCGGCCTCCCCCCTTGCTCCTTTATATACGGGGGTAGGGGGCACCTCTAGACACACAAGTTGATCTGTTGATCTCTCCCAGCCGTGTGCGGTGCCCCCCTCCACCATATTCCACCTCGGCAATATCGTAGCGGTGCTTAGGCGAAGCCCTGCGTCGGTAGCATCATCAACACCGTCATCACACCGTCATGCTGACGGAACTCTCTTGCAAAGCTCTGCTGGATCGGAGTTCGTGGGACGTCATCGAGCTGAACGTGTGCTGAACTCGGAGGTGCCGTGCGTTCGGTACTTGGATCGGTCGGATCATGAAGACGTTCGACTACATCAACCGCGTTGTCATAACGCTTCCACTTTCGGTCTACGAGGGTATGTGGACACACTCTCCCCTCTTATTGCTATGCATCACCATGATCTGGCGTGTGCGTAGGAAATTTTGAAATTACTACGTTCCCCTACAATCAGTACCTTCCTGTTTATGACGTGACGATGCAGGTGGTCGCCGGCGGCAAATCTCAAGTAACCAGCCGCACAACAAAGAAGCAAGTATGTTCAAATCGTAAGTCCGGCAAGACTGGCATCGAGAATCGGGGGAAGAGGTAAAGGGAGCACTGATACATCCATTTTGCATCATGCTTTTATATTGATATTTATTGCATTATGGGTTGTTATTACACTTGATGTGACAATACTTATGCCTATTCTCTCTTATTTTACAAGGTTTACATAAGGAGGGAGAATGCCGGCAGCTGGAATTCTGGGCTAGAAAAGGAGCAAATATTAGAGACCTATTCTGCGCAACTCCAAAAGTCCTGAAACTCCACGAAAGTCATTTTTCGAAAATATAATAAATATTGAGCGGAAGAAGCACCCCAGAGGGGGATCCACCTGGTCACGAGGGTGGGGGGCGCGCCCTAACCCCCAGGGCGCGCCCCCCTACCTCGTGGGCCCCCCGTTGGCTCTCCGATGGCCATCTTCTACTATATGAGGTCTTTCGTCGAGAAAAAAATAAGAAGCAACCTTTCGGGATGAGACTCCGCCGCCATGAGGCGGAACCTTGGCGGAACCAATCTAGGGCTCCCGCAGAGCTATTCTGCCGGGGACATTTCCCTCCGGGAGGGAGAAATCATCGCCATTGTCATCACCAACGATCCTCTCATCGGGAGAGGGCAATCTCCATCAACATCTTCACCAGCACCATCTCCTCTCAAAACCCTAGTTCATCTCTTGTATCCAATTCTTGTCTCCAAGTCCGGGTTGGTACTAGTAGGTTGCTAGTAGTGTTGATTACTCCTTGTAGTTGATGCTAGTTGGTTTATTTGGTGGAAGATCATATGTTCAGATCCTATATGCATATTATTACCCCTCTGATTATGAACATGAATATGCTTTGTGAGTAATTACGTTTGTTCCTGAGGACATGGGAGAAGTCTTGCTATTAGTTGTCATGTGAATTTGGTATTCGTTCGATATTTTGATGAGATGTATGTTGTCTAGCCTCTAGTGGTGTTATGTGAACGTCGACTACATAATACTTCACCATTATTTGGTCCTAGAGGAAGGCATTGGGAAGTAATAAGTAGATGATGGGTTGCTAGAGTGACAGAAGCTAAAACCCTAGTTTATGCGTTGCTTCGTAAGGGGCTGATTTGGATCCATATGTTTCACGCTATGGTTAGGTTTACCTTAATACTTTTGTTGTAGTTGCGGATGCTTGCAATAGAGGTTAATCATAAGTGGGATGCTTGTCCAAGTAAGGGCAGCACCCAAGCACCGGTCCACCCACATATCAGATTATCAAAGTAACGAACGCGAATCATATGAACGTGATGAAAACTAGCTTGACGATATTCCCATGTGTCGTCGGGAGCGCTTTTCCTATTTTAAGAGTTTGTCCAGGCTTGTCCTTCACTACAAAAGGATTGGGCCACCTTGCTGCACTTTATTTACTTTTGTTACTTGTTGCTCTGTACGAATTATCTTATCACAAAACTATCTGTTACCACTTATTTGGAGTACTTGCCGAGAAAACCTTGCTGAACACCGCTTGTCATTTCCTTCTGCTCCTCGTTGGGTTCGACACTCTTACTTATCGAAAGGACTACGATAGATCCCCTATACTTGTGGGTCATCAAGACTCTTTTGTGGCGCCGTTGCCGGGGAGTGAAGCGCTTTTGGTGAGTGGAATTTGGTAAGGAAAAACTTATATATTGTGCTGAAATTTACTGTCATTTGTTACTATGGAAAGTAATCCTTTGAGGGGCTTGTTCGGGGTATCTTCACCCCGTCCAGAAGAGCAAAGAGTTGCTCCTCAACCTAATGAACCTACTGAAAATGAAGATGTCTATTTTGAAATTCCTTCGGGTATGATAGAAAAACTGCTAGCTAATCCTTTTGGAGGAGATTGAATAAAGCATCCTGGTGAACACTTAATATATGTGGATGAAGTTTGTGGATTATTTAAGCTTGAAGGTATACCCGTTGATGTTATTAAGAAGAAGGTTTTCCCTTTATCTTTGGAAGGAGACGCATTGACATGGTATAGGCTATGTGATGATACTGGATCTTGGGATTATAAGCGATTGAAATTGGAATTTCACCAGAAGTTCTATCCTATGCATCTTGTTCATCGTTATCGCAATTATATATATAATTTCTGGCCTTGCGAAGGAGAAAGCATGTCTCAATCTTGGGGGAGGCTTAAGTCAATGTTATATTCATGCCCCAATCATGAGCTCTCAAAAGAAATAATTCTTCAAAGTTTTTATGCTCGGCTTTCTGAAAACAATCGCACCATGCTCGATACTTCTTGTGCTGGCTCTTTTATGATGAAGACTATTGAATTCAAATGGAATTTATTGGATAGAATTAAGCACAACTCTGAAGATTGGGATCTCGGCGAAGGTAAGGAGTCAGGTATGACACCTAAGTTTGATTGTGTTAAATATTTTATGGATACTGATGTTTTCCGTAAGTTTAGCACTAAATATGTACTTGACTCTGAGATAGTTGCTTCTTTCTGTGAATATTTTGCTACTTATGTTGATCTCCCAAGGAGAAGTGGTTTAAATATCATCCTCCCATAGAAGTAAAAGTAGCTGCACCTGTTAAAGTTGAAGAAAATATTGTCACTTATAATGATACTATTGTCCCTACTTCTTATGTTGAGAAACCACCTTTCCCTGTTAGAATTAAGGATCATGCTAAAGCTTCAACTGTAGTCCGTAAAAGCAATATTAGAACTTATATCCCTCCTGAGCAAGTTAAAGTTGAACCTAATATTGCTATTGTTAAAGATCTCCTAGCTGATTATATAGATGGGCATGTTATTCAATTTTGCGGTGAAACTGCTAGAATTGCCAAACCCGGTGTTAAAGATAAACATAGACCTGTGGTAGGTGTGCCTGTTATTTCTGTTAAAATAGGAGATCATTGTTATCATGGCTTATGTGATATGGGTGCCGGCGTTAGTGCAATACCTTATGACTTATACAAAGAAATTATGCATGAGATTGCACCTGCTGAGATAGAAGATATTGATGTTACAATTAAACTTGCTAATAGAGATACTATTTCACCAATGGGAATTGTTAGAGATTTTGAAGTATTGTGTGGGAAAACTAAATATCCTGCTGATTTTCTTATTCTTGGATCCCCACAAGATAGCTTTTGTCCCATTATATTTGGTAGACCCTTCTTGAATAACGTTAACGCTAAGATATATTGCGAAAAGGATGTTGTTACTATTGGTTTGGGTGATATGATTCATGAGTTTAATTTCTCTAAATTTAGTAAACAACACCGTGCAGAAGAATTGCCTAGTAAGGATGAAATTATTGGTGTTGCTTCCATTGTCGTACCTCCTAGTGATCCTTTAGAACAATATTTGCTAGACCATGAAAATGATATGTTCATTAATGAAAGAAGGGAAATAGATGAAGTGTTCTTTAATCAGGAACCTATTCTGAAACACAATTTTCCTGTTGAAATCTTAGGGGATCCTCCTCCACCCAAGGTGATCCTGTGTTTGAGCTTAAACCGTTGCCTGATAATCTTGAATATGCTTATCTTGATGAAAAGAAGATATATCGTGTTATGATTAGTGCTAACCTTGCAGAGCATGAAGAAGAAAGACTATTGAAAACTCTGAAGAAGCACCGTGCTGCTATTGGATATACTCTTGATGATCTTAAGGGCATTAGTCCCACTCTATGTCAACATGAAATAAATTTGGAAGAAGATGCTAAACTAGTTCGTGATCATCAACGAAGGCTGAATCCTAAGATGAAAGAAGTGGTAAGAAAAGAAATACTAAAGCTCCTTGAGGCAGGTATAATTTACCCCGTTGCTGATAGTCAGTGGGTAAGTCCTGTTCATTGTGTCCCTAAAAAGGGAGGTGTTACTGTCGTTCCTAACGATAAAGATGAATTGATTCCGCAAAGAATTATTACTGGTTATAGGATGATAATTGATTTTCGCAAATTAAATAAGGCTACTAAGAAAGATCATTACCCCTTACCTTTTATCGATCAAATGCTAGAAAGATTATGCAAACATACACATTATTGTTTTCTAGATGGTTATTCTGGTTTCTCTCAACTACCTGTGTCAGCTAAAGATCAATCAAAGACTACTTTTACTTACCCTTTTGGTACTTTTTCTTATAGACGTATGCCTTTTGGTTTATGTAATGCACCTGCTACCTTTCAAAGATGCATGATGGCTATATTCTTTGACTTTTGTGAAAAGATTTGTGAGGTTTTCATGGACGATTTTTCTGTCTATGGATCTTCCTTTGATGATTGTTTGAGCAATCTTGATCGAGTTTTGTAGAGATGTGAAGAAACTAATCTTGTCTTGAATTGGGAAAAGTGCCACTTTATGGTTAATGAAGGTATTGTCTTGGGGCATAAAGTTTCTGAAAGAGGTATTGAAGTTGATAAAGCCAAAGTTGATGCTATTGAGAAGATGCCATGTCCCAAGGACATCAAAGGTATAAGAAGTTTCCTTGGTCACGCCGGATTTTATAGGAGGTTTATTAAGGACTTCTCAAAAATTTCTCGGCCTCTGACTAATCTATTACAGAGAGATATACCATTTGTCTTTGATGTCGATTGTGTAGAAGCATTTGAAATACTCAAGAAAGCATTGATCTCTGCACCTATTGTTCAGCCACCTGATTGGAATTTACCCTTTGAAATTATGTGTGATGCTAGTGATTATGCTGTAGGTGCTGTTCTAGGGCAAAGAGTTGATAAGAAATTAAATTTTATCCATTATGCTAGTAAAACTCTAGACAATGCTCAAAGAAATTATGCTACTACTGAAAAAGAATTCTTAGCAGTTGTATTTGCTTGTGATAAGTTCAGACCTTATATTGTTGATTCTAAAGTAACTATTCACACTGATCATGCTGCTATTAAATATCTTATGGACAAGAAAGATGCTAAACCTAGACTTATTAGATGGGTTCTCTTGCTACAAGAATTTTATTTGCATATTGTTGATAGAAAGGGTGCTGAGAACCCCGTTGCAGACAACTTGGCTAGGTTAGAAAATGTTCTTGATGACCCACTACATATTGATGATAGCTTTCCTGATGAACAATTAAATGTTATAAGTACTTCTCGTAGTACCCCTTGGTATGCTGATTATGCTAATTACATTGTTGCTAAATTTATACCACCTAGTTTCACATACGAGCAAAAGAAAAAGTTTTTCTATGATTTGAGACATTACTTTTGGGATGACCCACATCTTTATAAAGGAGTAGATGGTGTTATTAGACGTTGTGTACCTGAGCATGAATAGGAACAGATCCTACGCAAGTTTCACTCCGAAGCTTATGGAGGACACCACGCTGGAGATAGTACTGCACATAAGGTATTGCAAACAGGTTTTTATTGGCCTACTCTCTTCAAGGATGCCCGTAAGTTTGTCCTATCTTGTGATGAATGTCAAAGAATTGGTAATATTAGTAGACGTCAAGAAATGCCTATGAATTATTCACTTGGTATTGAACCATTTGATGTTTGGGGCTTTGATTATATGGTACCTTTTCCTACCTCTAATGGATATACACATATTTTAGTTGCTGTTGATTACGTTACTAAGTGGGTAGAAGCTAATCCAACTAGTAGTGCTGATCATAACACTTCTATTAAAATGCTTAAAGAAGTTATTTTTCCAAGGTTTGGAGTCCCTAGATATTTAATGACTGATGGTGGTTCACATTTTATTTATGGTGCTTTCCGAAAAATGCTTGCTAAATATGACGTTAATCATAGAATTGCATCTCCTTATCACCCACAGTCTAGTGCGCAAGTAGAATTGAGTAATAGAGAACTCAAATTAATTTTGCAAAAGACTGTCAATAGGTCTTGAAAGAATTGGTCCAAGAAACTTGATGATGCATTATGGGCCTATAGAACTGCATATAAAAATCCTATGGGTATGTCTCCGTATAAAATGGTTTATGGAAAAGCATGTCACTTACCTCTCGAACTAGAACATAAGGCATATTGGGCTATTAAAGAGCTCAATTATGATTTCAAACTTGCCGGTGAGAAGAGGTTATTTGATATTAACTCATTAGATGAATGGAGAACCCAAGCTTATGAAAATGCAAAGTTGTTTAAAGAGAAAGTTAAAAGATGGCACGACAAAAGGATAGAAAAGCATGAGTTTAATGTAGGTGATTATGTATTGCTATACAACTCTCGTTTAAGATTTTTTGCAGGAAAACTTCTCTCTAAATGGGAAGGCCCTTACGTTATCGAGGAGGTCTATCGTTCCGGTGCCATAAAAATCAACAATTTCGAAGGCACAAATCCGAAGGTGGTAAACGGTCAAAGAATCAAACATTATATCTCAGGTAATCCTATAAATGTTGAAACCAATGTTATTGAAACCGTAACCCCGGAGGAATACATAAGGGACACTTTCCAGAACGTTTCAGACTCCGAAAAGGAATATGTATGTGGTACGGTAAGTAAAGCGACTCCAAAACAGTTTTTAAGGCAATATTTCTCCGTTTAGGAATATTTAGAAAAATAGAAAAATAAGTAGCAGTCCGGGAAGGACACGAGGGGCCCACGAGAGTGGAGGGCGCGCCCTACCCCCTGGGCGCGCCCCCCTACCTCGTGAACACTTCGTGTGCCATCCGGACTCCGTTTTCTTGCACGATACATATTTTGGTCGGTAAAAATTCATTATATATTCTCCTGAAGGTTATAACTCCCGTATCACGCAATTATCCTATGTTCTTGTTTCGAGCTGTTTTTCTGACAGATCTAGACTACCATGACGTCCCCAAGTGCTTCCAAGGACAAGTTCTTCGAGAAGGTCATCAACCCTTACCTCGCGGAGGTGCTGCGACACCCTCAAACCATTGAGATCCGTGATGGGTTGCTGCACATCCGTGATGTTGAGGGACCAAAGGGGACCGGAAGCGTGGAGACAAGGCTCGAAGCAGTGGAGCAACAAGTTTTCTAGTGCCAAGGGATGGTGGAACATGGAATCAACACCAGCCACACGATGCTCGCGGAGTTCACTAACAATTACAAGCCGGTTTCCAAGAACACCGAGGAGGCCATCTTCAAGCTTCATGAGAAGATCGAGCACCTCCAAGCCCAAATCTATGACCTGCAAAACCAAAACTGTGAGTATGAATATAGATTCAAAAGGATGAGTTTGGCTACAGATTTGAGGATCCCGGAGACTCGATCATCTTTCTATGATGGTGAGCCTATGCCTTGGAAGATGGACGACAAGCCTGCATCATCAACAACACCTCCATCTTCTTCACCAACAAAGGGGACATAATCACATGGGTATGGGCACTCTCCTTGGCAATTTCCAAGCTTGGGGGAGGTGCCCTCGTATCGTATCACAATCACATCTCCTATTTTTACCGTTTTCTTAGTTTGATCCTATTAGTAGTATCCTGATCCAGTAGAATAAAGTTTATGGCATGATCTAGTTTTGAGTTTTGCTTTATGATCTCTTTATGTAATCAAGTCCGTGAGCTATATAATAAAGATTAGTGTTGAGTCAAGGGGTTGATTGTTTTACCATGATCTTGAGTGAATAAAAGAAGAGAGAAAAGAATAAAAAGAAACAAAGAGATCATATTGATCTTATTGAAAGTAATGACTTCAGATAGGAAGAGTATGATGATTAAAAGTTGTTGGGAGTTGGCAAACATAGCTTTGGTCATCGTTGCAATTAAGAGGAAGTAATAAAGGAAGAGAGGTTTCACATATAAATATATTATCGTTGACATCTTTTATGATTGTGAGCACTCATTAAAATATGACAGGCTAAAGAGTTGATGTTGGACAAGGAAGACAATGTAATGGGTTATGTTTTCTTATATCTGAGATAAAGTATGTTGTCATGGATCGTCCAACATGTTGAGCTTGCCTTTCCCCCTCATGCTAGCCAAATTCTCAGCACCAAGTAGAGATACTACTTGTGCTTCCAATTCCCTTGAACCCAGTTTTGCCATGAGAGTCCACCATATCTACCTATGGATTGAGTAAGATCCTTCAAGTAAGTTGTCATCGGTGCAAAGCAATAAAAATTGCTCTCTAAATATGTATGATTGATTGGTGTGGGAGAGATAAGCTTTATATGATCTTGTGATGTTAAAGAAATAAAAGCGACGGACTGCATAATAAAGGTTCATATCACAAGTGGCAATATAAAGTGATGTTCTTTCGCATTAAGATTTTGTGCATCCAACCATAAAAGCGCATGGCAACCTCCGCTTCCCTCTGTGAAGGGCCTATCTTTTACTTTTATCTTCTACCTTATGCAAGAGTCATGGTGATCTTCACCTTTCCTTTTTCATTTTATCCTTTGGCAAGCACATTATGTTGGAAAGATCCTGATATATATATCTAATTGGATATAGGGGAGCATGAGTTTTTATTGTTGACACTAGCCTTGAGGTAAAAGGTTGGCAGGCGAAACTATAAGCCCCTATCTTTCTCTGTGTCCGATAAAAACTCCGTAACCACAAGTATCACGTGAGTGTTAGCAATTATGAAAGAATAAATGATAGTTGAGTATGTGGACTTGCTATTGAGCTCTGACATAGACTCTTTCTGATGTTATGATAAATTGCAATTGCTTCAATGACTGGGGTTATATTTTGTTGATTCTTGATAAAGTTTATGATTCATACTCTGCATTGTGAATGGATTATTACTTGAACATAAGAAATCATATGACAATATCTATATATGCTGCTGTTATGAGAATAATCTTGATGCCTTCATGTCCATATTTTATTTTTATCGACACCTCTATCTCTAAACATGAGGACATATTTATCAATTTTGTCTTTCGCTTTAGGACAAGCGAGGTCTAAGCTTGGGGGAGTTGATACGTCCATTTTGCATCATGCTTTTATATCGATATTTATTGCATTATGGGCTATTATTACACATGATGTCACAATGCTTATGCCTATTCTCTCTTATTTTACAAGGTTTACATAAGGAGGGAGAATGCCGGCAGCTGGAATTCTAGGCTGGAAAAGGAGCAAATATTAGAGACCTATTATGCGCAACTCCAAAAGTCCTGAAACTCCACGAAAGTCATTTTTGGAAAATATAATAAATATTGAACGGAAGCAGCACACCAGAGGGGGACCCACCTGGTCACGAGGGTGGGGGGCGCGCCCCCCCTACCTCGTGGGCCCCCCGTTGGCTCTCCGATGGCCATCTTCTGCTATATGAGGTCTTTCGTCGAGAAAAAACTCAGAAGCCACCTTTCGGGACGTGACTCCGCCGCCACGAGGCGGAACCTTGGCGGAACCAATCTAGTGCTCCGGCAGAGCTGTTCTGTCGGGGACACTTCCCTCCGGGAGGGGAAAATCATCGCCATCGTCATCACCAACGCTCCTCTCATCGGTAGAGGGCAATCTCCATCAACATCTTCGCCAGCACCATCTCCTCTCAAAACCCTAGTTCATCTCTTGTATCCAATTCTTGTCTCCAAGTCCGGGATTGGTACTAGTAGGTTGCTAGTAGTGTTGATTACTCCTTGTAGTTGCTGCTAGTTGGTTTATTTGGTGGAAGATCATATGTTCAGATCCTATATGCATATTATTACCCCTCTGATTATGAACATGAATATGCTTTGTGAGTAATTACGTTTGTTGCTCAGGACATGGGAGAAGTCTTGCTATTAGTAGTCATGTGAATTTGGTATTCGTTCGATATTTTGATGAGATGTATGTTTTCTAGCCTCTAGTGGTGTTATGTGAACGTCGACTACATAACACTTCACCATTATTTGGGCCTAGAGGAAGGCATTGGGAAATAATAAGTAGATGATGGGTTGCAAGAGTGACAGAAGCTTAAACCCTAGTTTATGCGTTGCTTCGTAAGGGGCTGATTTGGATCCATATGTTTCATGCTATGGTTAGGTTTACCTTAATACTTTTGTTGTAGTTGCGGATGCTTGCAATAGAGTTTAATCATAAGTGGCATGCTTGTCCAAGTAAGGGCAGCACCCAAGCACCGGTCCACCCACATATCAGATTATCAAAGTAACGAACGCGAATCATATGAACGTGATGAAAACTAGCTTGACGATATTCCCATGTGTCCTCGGGAGCGCTTTTCCTATTATAAGAGTTTGTCCAGGCTTGTCCTTTGCTACAAAAGGATTGGGCCACCTTGTTGCAGTTTATTTACTTTTGTTACTTGTTGCTCGTTACAAATTATCTTATCACAAAACTATCTGTTACCACTTATTTTAGTACTTGCAGAGAATACCTTGCTGAAAACCGCTTGTCATTTCCTTCTGCTCCTCGTTGGGTTCGACACTCTTACTTATCGAAAGGACTACGATAGATACCCTATACTTGTGGGTCATCAAGCAAGAACTGAGATGGAGAGAATATGCGAGAGCATCACGGGGCGTGGCCGGCGGCAGAGATGGAGAGAATATGCGAGAGCATCGCGGGGCGTGGCCGGCGGCCAGATCTGCGTCCAGAGATGCGGAGCAACCGCCACTGGCCGTGAGCACATGCACGGATGAGGCCGGACCGGGTGAGTGGCGGTTGGGGAGGGGTAGGGGAGGAGGCAGGGGTGGGGGTTGGGGTGCGGAGGCGGCTGCGATGGATGACGTGTGTAGGTTTCTATTAACTGGTTCTGTGTGTGGTGATATAAAAATTAGTGGGAGGGCGAAGTCGCTCGTCAGAGGAGGGGATCGAGGAGAGTCCTAACGAAAGGAGACGGAGGACGGACTAGAGATTAGGAAAGGTAAGAATCGATGGATTAGGAAAGTTAAGATTTTTAATTGATTTTCTTGAAAATGGGGTTTTATTGTTCCGTAACGTGATATCAGTACCTGCCCGTTTGTGACGTGCCTGGTTAGGAAAGTTTGCAAGTCTTAAGAAAGTTTTTATTGGGAAGATGAAAAAATCTACGTGAGGATATGACGAAGGAAGGTGAGACAAAACTAAACCAGACGAAAATAAACTAGACGAAAAAAACCATGGAGACTATTCTACCAACTGAGGCATTAGGACCAGATATATGAGGGAGTATTTTATTTGCTTATAATTGTGGATGTCCATATTTTTTGCTCAGAACATGGTTAAAGTTAAACAAATGTGACTTTGAAGAAAATACACCTTATGTTTTGGAACCGAGGGACTATTTCGTTTGGCACGTGGGCGGGATGATGAACTGTTTTTTTCCAAAAAAAAAGTAATATGGTGTTTTGGATGGCCTTTCATGGTGTGATTCCGTGTTATCTACCAATCAACCCGTACTGAAGTGGAGAAAATTTCTACATCGGTGTCTACATATACTATTTTGAAGCTACAATCATATGTTGGCACTTCTTTTTTTGGTGGTGAAAGGGTGCACGGGATTGATATGTTTTTATAAGATGTTCCTTCTGATTGATTTTGAAAATCCTCGACCTGGTCAAAATCTTGAACCAAATTCTAATTGAATACCTCGATCGAATGAAAAGCTCGAAAATTCAGGAGCATAGTGAATTAAACTAATTTAATGAGAGAGCCTCTTGAGATATTGTTGACCCAGTCAAAATCGGATGATCCCATTTCAAGTTGAAGACCTCAATTGATTGTGAGGCCTTAAAAATCAGGGGAAATAGTGTGTGTGTGTGTGTGTGTGTGTGTGTGTGTGGTTAAATTTCTACATTTTGTAATCTCTCACATATGCTTTAATAAATATTTTGTTATAATTTGCACATCGTGCTCCAAAGCATTGTTATATTTAGAGCACTCCCTCACATATGATTAAATTTGCACTCTAAATGTTCAATAGTTATGTTTTCCGAATCATATAGGACAACCACTCTTACAATATTTGTTAAAGCATATGTTAGAGATATCAACCGTAGATATGTATAAACTATATAATTTACACAAGTATCGAAACAAAAAAAAAATATTTGTTTCAAGGTAGAAATTGAATTCAGGAGAACGCATGAGTTTTTTTCAATGATATACATTATAAATTTATAAGAAAAAAATAATATAACTAATATTTAACTTTGTTTTGTTGTTTAGTATGCCAAACAAGTGTGTTAAAAAACATTATAAACAAATAATAAATTAGTATACTCCTTAAGGCAGCACTATAGTAAGTATAAAATTTTAATATAAAAAATCAATAGTGGGGCACTAGGCGGAACCGAAATATATATCAAGATGATGGTTTAGTTATTTTCAGTGAAGTAACCAAGAAGAGCCTCTCGTTCACCGTCAAGGACGGTTACGGCCGGGATGAACGCTATAAGAGAGTATGTACTCGCCGGCAGATAACTATCAAGGACGCTTACGGCCTAAATCATTCTACTTGGTCCTCGATTACAGTTTGGTCTTTGTATGTTTTCCTTTATGGGTGTTTGTATCTTGTACTCAGTGCACTTGATGTGCATCATAAACTGCTCCAAGTTGCACTTGCATCAGTGTTTTTGTGCAACTTGGAGTGATGGCGTTACCCATGATTGGATATTGGTTTGGAGAGAGGATTCATAACGACATTAAGTGACTTTGTTCTTATGCAATTCCTGTTCCTGTTGGTATCTGCTTTATTCATGTTTTCACTTTGAGAGCAAAACTCACCATTTCGGTGAATGTAGAGTTGTTCCATGCCACATTCGGTGAGAACAATCGATTCTACTCTCACAGCCACATTTTCTCAAGGGAATTGAGATGATGATTCTGCTGGTTGTGTATGAAATGTTTGGACAAACGTACAGAGCAGTTTTCACTTGCATCTTCATCACTGTTTCCATGTGGTTTATGGTGGGCATGTGGCTCTATGCACCGTTCCTGTTCAATCCTTGTGGATGGGTTCAAGTGGCAGAAGATTGTAGACCGATGGACTAATTAGAAGAAGTAGATCAGTAATCGTGAAGTTATTGGTGAGGTACCAGAGGAAAGCTGGGAATCATGCTGGGACATAGAGCAGTAACCAGCAGTAGCCATGAGTGCCATGAAGTTTTGCCGTGAATGGTAAGCCCAAGCTGCTTTCCTTGTATCTTGTCACTTGAATTAGATAGCTGCAGGAAGATTATCTATGTTCTTAATGGCTTAACAAAGTAGTTCTTGAGATTATGTCCTGCCATGTCCTGCTGCAGAGATTATTGGCTTGACAGAGTAGTTCTTGTTACTAGACAGAGTAGCTGCAGGAAGATTAATATTAGTCCAGGGAGCGTGAATGGTAAGTCCACGAGATTATTTCTTGTCACTTGACAGAGTAGCTCCTGTAACCCTAGTAGTTGCCACTTTAATTCTTGAAGAGATTGTGGAGCTAGTACAATGAATACATCCAAGTCAAATGGTCTTCAGGATATATTTTGAAAGAGAACCTAGTT
Organism: Triticum dicoccoides; assembly: GCF_002162155.2. Taxonomy (NCBI): domain Eukaryota; kingdom Viridiplantae; phylum Streptophyta; class Magnoliopsida; order Poales; family Poaceae; genus Triticum; species Triticum dicoccoides. The sequence continues at coordinate 766,016,793 of NC_041393.1, read as the reverse complement.
TTCTGGGGGAATATTTAGTTCAGCCAAATTCAGGGATTATTTGCTTTGCGGGAGTTTGTTACTGCACATAGGCACAATAGATAGATTGGATTCATCAAGCAAGTACCTTTTCTTGTTTCTATTGATACAGTCTGTGGGTAAGTAGATCAACAATTCCTGTTTATTCCTATAGGCACAATGAATACATTCTGAAAAAAAGAGCATAAACCTTTGTTTTTTTAAAGAATAAGCATAACCATTCCAGTAGGAAAATGAGAAAGACTGAATTAATGTGGCATGTAGAATTGTAGCCTGTGGGTAAATTTCATTGTTAAATATGTTCACCTACTGAATTTCAGTGTTAAATTTCAATTTGTTCAGTCTTTGAATAGTCTTGTTCACTTACTGTAGATTAGTTGAAGGAAGATCGATTACATTGGTCAATTTTAGTTGCAGCCAATCCTGTAGATTACAGTTCGGCACTATGAAACATGATTTATTCAGTCTCTGTATATTACTCCTGTAAATGATGCACTACAAAAAAAGACACATCCGTGACATTTTTGGCCGAACGAAAAAAATTCTGTCATACATATGACACTTCTATGACGATAATTGTGACAAAACCTGGTATCATCATAGATGTGGTGGGCTCCTACTTCTATAACAAAAAATCATGATAGAAAATGGGCTTTTCGTCCTGGGCGGGCCGGAGACGCAGCTGCATGACATTCTTTGGGACGTCCATGACGGAAAAAACCATGGTAGAAGCGAGGGGGAGGAAAATTTCGGGGAGTTCCCGGTTACGGTGGGAGGTCTGGGGCCGAGCGATCGGCGTTTCTCTCGTACACGTACGCGCGTGTGTGCGAGGCATTGGCTCTAACTGAACCCGAGCTAGGCGTTGGGCTCTAACTTAACCCGAGCGATTGCACTGTAGGCTACGCGTTACTGAACCCGAGCGATCGATCGATGGCTGTTAACTGAACACGATCGAGCGATTCCTTCGCTACTGCTACTAACTGAAGCCGATCGATGCTGCCTCTGGGATGAACAGTGAGCGTTGCAGGGGGGGTTGGATGAACAGTGAGCGGTGGCGTTGCCTCTGGATGAACATGACCCCGTGGTGTGGTGGAGGGCTGGATGAATAGTAGACAGTGGAGGGGTGCCCGTGGAGGGGTGGTTGAACAGGACCCGGTGGTGTGGAGGGTTGGATGAACAGTAGACGGTGGACGGGTGCCCGTGGAGGGGTGGTTGAATAGTAGCCGCTAGAGTAGCACGCGGTGGAGGCTGGATGAACAGGAGCCCGTGGAGGCTAGATGAGGTCAACGGTAGCCCGTGGAGGCTGGAGGAGGCCGACGGTGGAGATGAACAGTATCCCGTGGAGTCCCGTTTTGCGGTACGCCACACCCCTCCCGATGAACAGGACCCCCGTTTCGACCATAGGAGGTCTGTTTCGTCCGTTTTGCGGTACGCCACACCCCTCCCGATCTACAGGGCTCCCGTTTCGACCGTAGGAGGTCCGTTTCATCCGTTTTGCGGTATGCCACACCCCTCCCGATTAACAGGACCCCCGTTTCGACCGTAGGAGGTCTGTTTTGTCCATTTTGCGGTACGCCACACCCCTCCCGATGAACAGGATCCCGTTTCGAACGTAGCCGGTCGAACACAAGGCTGTTTCCTCTGTTCTACGGTACATTAGGCCTCGTTTCCATCGCCTGTTCCGTCCAAGCCCTCCCGATGAACACGACCATGCATTCGGTTCCGACCCAGCCGGTTGGCTCCCACACGTTCCGTTGCCTCCCGATGAACACGACGCATTCCGTTGCCTCCCCATGAACACGACGACAACGCTGTTTCTCTGTTTCGACCCAGCCATGTACATGAGCCCTAGCCGTACGTATGCGCGAGTAGGCGTTCGAGACCCCGCCCGTATGTACATATTTTCTGTATTTTCTTTCTTGCACCCTGGCCGCTGTACGTACGTGTACATGCTACATGCGCGCCTCTACTACGACACGTACGCGCCTCTACTACGACACGTGCACGCCTCTACATCCACCAGTATATATGTACATACACGTTCACGACCAGAATGACAATGCTACGTACGCTTCGACCAGGTGGGTCCCGACTGTCAGGCACATCCTTACGTGCGAAGATGTAGCTGCTGGGTCCCAGTAGTCAGGGGGGCGAATCGTTTTGGTTTTTTTTGCCCGGACGCACTTCCTTGCGTGCGAAGATGTAGCTGGTGTGTCCCAGCAGTCAGGGGGGCGAATCGTTTTTTTTTTGCCCGGACGCACTTGCTTGCGTGCGAAGGTGTAGCTGGTGGGTCCCAGCAGTCAGGGGGCAAACTTTTTTTTTCACGAAATACGGTGGCCCGTCCGGTGGGTCCCTGCTGTCAGGTGGAGGAATCATTATTTTCCGCGTAATAAGGAGGCACTTCCTTGCTGCCGCCATGGACCCAGCTGTCAGCCTCTCCACGGACAGTCCACGTCCGATGGAAGTCGTTCCTTGACCACGTTGACCACGCCGCGCGGAGAGCACCAGGGCGGTGGACGTCGGCGAGGTCTAGGAATGGGACGACGCGGAGCCGGTGAAGACGCGGCAGTGGATGCCCACGCGGAGAGGAGTATGTGTGTTCACTCGTTCGGCTGCGGTGTGAGGCTGCCGTCACCGCAGGGCCCCTGGCCAGCGGTGGGAATAGTAGGGGGCGGTGAGGCCTCCGCGGCATCACAGCCGGCCACAGGAGGCAGGAGCACGCGGCACGACCGGCGCTGGTTTGGGCGGTTGGAGCAAGAAGACCAGAGGTTGAAGAAGCACTACGGTCGTTGGATGAACATCATACGGTAACAGAAGCTAGAATCGTTCATATGGACTAAGTTGACAAAGCCCTCCGTCCCCGTCAACTTGGTAGGCCCACAAGTCAGCCTCCCACTATGATGGGTTCCAGCTGGCAGGGGGAGTATTCATTTTTTTGTGCGTAATAAGGAGGCACTTCCTTGCGTGCGAAGATAGCTGGTGGGTCCAACATGTCAGCGGGGGGCACGTTATTTTTGCGAAATACAGAGGCCCTTCCGGTGGGTCCCAGATGTCAGGTGGAGGAATCATTATTTTGCGCGTAATAAGGAGGCATTTCCTTGTGTGCGGCCATGGACCCAGCTGTCAGCCTCTCCACACACAATCTACTTCCGATGGTGTCGTCCGTTGACCACGTTGACCACGCCGCGCCGAGCGCTTCCAAGGTGGTGGACGACGGCGAGGCCCCGGACAGCAAAGAGCCGGAGATGGGAAGACGTGGGAGTAGAGTCGCAGACGGAGAGGTGTATGAGGGTTAACTGGTTCTAGTGCGGTGTGGTTCGGCGGTGGGTGGAGAAGAACAGGAGGTGTGGAGGGGTGGAGGGATGGCCTGGCCAACGGTGGAGTAGCGCTTCATAGTGAAGCGTGCTAAGCAGAGCTCCTAGCAGCAGGAGGCGGGAGGTGGTCCCGGCGGCACTAGAGGAAGAAGACGAGATATTGAAGATGGATGCCAGTCGTTGGATGTAAATCCAACGGCTAACATGTTAGAATCATTTGTTGACTAAATTGACAACGACTTGCGTTGGCTTCGACCTATTGGCCCACATTTCAGCCTCCAAAAATGTGGCACGTATTCAACCCATTTTTTTAGAATTTACAGTCTTTTTTGCGCGGTAGAATTTACAGTCAATTTGATCTTCTTTTTTGAATTACAGCCATTAGCTAGGCAGGGTGAACAAATAATGTAGCGTCCATGCGGCCCATTTATTTTATTTCCTAAAAAATTACAGGTCATTTGCACTTTCTCGAAATACATGATTTTGCTGGGCTGATTGTAATTATAATGTTGGGTTGGGCCCACAATGTTATCAAAAAATAAAAAGGGGCTGAGCATTTTTTTATAAATATATTTAAATAATAAGTGCTATTATTACATATGTCCTTAAATCTTACCAAGCTTTTGTAGACAATCACTAGGATTTTCGTGCCAAAACAATCCAGGATTTTATTTGTTAAGAAATTACTTTTATAAGTTAATAAGATGTGGGATATTGTTTTCTTACACATGTAAGTATCTGTTAAATATATGATGACAATAAAAATAATATATAATAACATATAAAATAACTAAAATATATATAATATAGTTAGAAGGGAAACATAAGTTGGACCTGGTGTTCCTATTCTTATATAAAAAAATAGAACAGACCTCTGCGTTTTCTTCAAAAAAGTACATAAATTGGGCTGCCAAAAATAAAACCTCGAATGGGAGGTCCATAGGCCGGTCGATACATGACGGCCCTAAGAAAATACAAACAGGCCTATGGACCTCCCATCCGAGGTCCTGGGCTGCGCATGTTAAAAATGAAACCCTAGACGGGGCAGCCCAAAACCACGTCCAACACTTGCCAAAACTTCGTCCCTCGTTTTCTCTGTGTTTCGCACACTCGACATTGTGTGGGCATTTTGACTGTGCATCATATGAAGATGTGTTATGCATGAATGTTGATCAGCATGATGTTAACTGGCTGGTAGTTGCATTTTCGACCATGAATAAACTTTCAACATGATGTTAACCCTGTTTAAAAAGGCTGTGTTAATATAAATACTCTGCCTCTAAAAGTTGCAGTTTCTTATCTGAAACTGAACATGCAGTTTCTTATCTGAAACTGAAATTTGCAGTTTCTTCTCTGAGAATCACATTGCCTGCACTTTTATACTCCTATGAAACTACATTTTTTTATGTGCTAAAAATAGATCTCTAGAATTCATAAAATACTTCATATGCTCAATACTGCCAATCTGAAATTCAAAAGACATTCATATCTGAAAGTACTCTCAAAATACACAACACAAAACACAATTCACAACCTGCAAATACTGACAACCCTAAGCTCCTCCTGACAATTCACAACCTGCCCGACTATTGGGCTGGGGGGACAGCCCCCTCCTATTCCTCGGCGGCAGACAGCCGCGCCGTGAGACGATGTGAACGGCGGGGAAGCGTCGTCGGGCCAACTGCTTTTCTCCTCTTGCAGTTGGGTTCGGTCGACGAAGACTCCACCGGCTCGCTCTGGCAGGACACCCTCACAAACGGCACCCTGTAGATGCTCGATCCTTCAATATCTGGTGGATGCTCCATCTGGGATCGATACTAACACCATCGCTCCCTCACAATCGGATTCGGTGAATCTGTTTGCTCCATGGCCCAGAGGAGCAGCTCTATGTACTCCGGTGCGACTCCCTCCGGGAGTATCTTCGCCTTTTCGCACTGTTGCAGATATTTGGCCATGGATGTCGTCGTCGCCGCTAGTTGGTCTCTGTTGTCAAACCAAGACTGTATCCCCAACATCCTAGCTAGCTTCACAGGGTCGCCGTCTGCGATCCTCACGTATCGGTTGTACTCCTCCATCGATCTACTTCTCCACAGCACCTTCACTCGCCGGCGGTGGTTTTTGAATGGAAGAGGAGAGGAGCAGCGCTGGTTTTGGATTAGAACGGGAGAGGAGCGACGCTGGTCTTGGACTTGAACAGGAGCGGAGGGGCGGTGGTTTTGAAATGGAATAGGAGAGGAGCGGCGCTGCATTTAGATTGGAACAGGGGAGGAGCGGCGGTGGTTTAAGAGGAGAAGAGCGGAAGAGCGGCGCTGGTCTTGGAAGTATTTTTTTTCTGTTGTTTTGCGTATTTTAGGTTAAAGTTTGACCACGTACTGTATTTGACAAGCAAAATGTGAATGCATGTCACCAAAAATTGTATCGTGTGGTTTGTATCTGAATGTACTTTCAAATTATATTGTTTTTGGAACGTATAACATATATTTTATGTGTGAAAATCATGGTCAATTATGACCCAGAATAAAAGGGAGACTAGTTAATGTGGGGTCGCTTTCTTAATTGAAGGGTAAATTGATTTTGATTTTGATCCAGTCACAGCGCGCCGGCCCTCTCGTCCAATCCTAAATCGCTGCCGCACGCTCCTCTCCCTCTTCTCCATTGCAAAACCACCTCCTCTCCTCTCCATCATCTCCATTCCAAAACCACCGCCTCGCCTCTCCCTCTGCTGATCTTCTCCATTGCAAAACCACCTCCTCTCCTCTCCATCATCTCCATTCCAAAATCACCATCTTGCCTCTCCCCCTTCTGATCTTCTCTATTGCAAAACCACCGTCTCGCCTCTCCCTCTTCTCTATTGCAAGACCATCATATCTCCTCCCATCTTCCAAAGCTAGCACCGGACCACTCAGAAGGACATGTATGGAGAGGATGCAGCAGCGAATCAGGCAGATCGCCGGCGGCG
>NC_041393.1:766001936-766010440 GCF_002162155.2 Triticum dicoccoides | reverse complement strand
TCCTCTCCCTCTTCTCCATTGCAAAACCACCTCCTCTCCTCTCCATCATCTCCATTCCAAAACCACCGCCTCGCCTCTCCCTCTGCTGATCTTCTCCATTGCAAAACCACCTCCTCTCCTCTCCATCATCTCCATTCCAAAATCACCATCTTGCCTCTCCCCCTTCTGATCTTCTCTATTGCAAAACCACCTCCTCTCCTCTCCATCATCTCCATTCCAAAACCACCGTCTCGCCTCTCCCTCTTCTCTATTGCAAGACCATCATATCTCCTCCCATCTTCCAAAGCTAGCACCGGACCACTCAGAAGGACATGTATGGAGAGGATGCAGCAGCGAATCAGGCAGATCGCCGGCGGCGACCAGGCAAAGTTAGCCAGGTTGAAGGAGATCCTTAGTTGGTTTGACAATGAGTGGGAGATTTTGAGGACGGTGCGGGCCATGTGGCAATGTATGCGAAAGAGAGAGACGGCGGCGATGAGGACGGCGATGTACATGTACTCCTCGGCGGCAGTCACGCCGCAGTCCTCCGAGTTCATCGAGTATCTCCTTTGGGCGATGGAGCAGACAGATTCGCCAAAGGCGACAGTCAGGCGGAGGTGGTGGGTGTACAGGTCGAAGGTCGAGGACCCAGAGGATAACGAATTGATCGCGTATGGTGTGCCGTTCGTGAGGGTGCAGAGCCAGCTGGAGCCACAGGAGTATTCGTTCTCCCACCGCAAGAGGAGGCCGGATGGCGCGATGTCGCTTCCCCGCCTTTCTCCACGATTCCGTCGATGCTCTCCTCGTTTCAACGGCGGCGGTAGGGCTTATGGTAAGCTTCACACTAACCTCATCTTCCACCTGCTCGTGCTTACAATCAGTGTGACAGCTAATGAAAATCATGCTTACAATCAGTCTCCGAGTGTTGGAAATATGCCCTAGAGGCAATAATAAAAGTATTATTATATTTCAATGTTCATGATAAATGTCTTTTATTCATGCTATAACTGTATTATCCGGAAATCGTAATACACGTGTGAATACTTAGACCACAATATGTCCCTGGTGAGCCTCTAGTTGACTAGCTCGTTGTGATCAACAGATAGTCATGGTTTCCTGACTATGGACATTGGATGTCGTTGATAACGGGATCACATCATTAGGAGAATGATGTGATGGACAAGACCCAATCCTAAGCATAGCATAAAAGATCGTGTAGTTCGTTTTGCTAGAGCTTTGCCAGTGTCAAGTATCTCTTCCTTCGACCATGAGATCGTGTAACTCCCGGATACCGTAAGAGTGCCTTGGGTGTATCAAACGTCACAACGTAACTGGGTGACTATAAAGGTGCATTACAAGTATCTCCGAAAGTATCTGTTGGGTTGACACGGATCGAGACTGGGATTTGTCACTCCGTATGACGGAGAGGTATCTCTGGGCCCACTCGGTAATGCATCATCATAATGAGCTCAATGTGACCAAGGTGTTGGACACGGGATCATGCATTACGGTACGAGTAAAGTGACTTGCCGGTAACGAGACTGAACAAGGTATTGGGATACCGACGATCGAGTCTCGGGCAAGTAACGTACCGATTGACAAAGGGAATTGCATACAGGGTTTGATCGAATCCTCGACATCGTGGTTCATCCGATGACAACATCGAGGAGCATGTGGGAGCCATCATGGGTATCCAGATCCCGCTGTTGGTTATTGACCTGAGAGCGTCTAGGTCATGTCTGCATGTCTCCCGAACCCGTAGGGTCTACACACTTAAGGTTCGGTGACGCTAGGGTTATTAGGAAGACTAGTATGTGACTACCGAATGTTGTTCGGAGTCCCGGATGGGATCCTGGACGTCACGAGGAGCTCCGGAAGGGTCCGGAGGTAAATATTTATATATGGGAAGTTGTCAAACGGACACCGGGAAGTTTCGGGGTCATACCGGTATTGTACCGGGGCCACCGGAAGGGTTCCGGGGGTCCACCGGGAGGGGCCACCCCTCCCGGGGGGCCACATGGGCTGCGTGGGGCAGGGAGCCAGCCCCTGGTGGGCTGGGCGCACCCCCTCCCTTGGGCCCTTGCGCCTAGGGTTGAGGGGGGAACCCTAGAGGGGGCGCCCCCTTGGCTTGGGGGGCAAGCCACCCTCTCCCCCTCTCCCCTTGGCCGCCGCACCCCCCTAGATGGGTTCTAGGGGGGCCGGCCCCCTTCTCCCTTCCCCCTATAAATAGAGGGGTGAGGGGAGGGCAGCCGCACCACCCTCCAAGGCGCAGCCCTCCCCTCCCCAACACCTCTCCTCCTCCGTTGTGTGCTTGGCGAAGCCCTGTCGGAGTACTGCCTCTCCACCATCACCACGCCGTCGTGCTGCCGGTGGAGCTGTCTTCCTCAACCTCTCCTTCCCCCTTGCTGGATCAAGAAGGAGGAGACGTCTCCCGTCACGTACGTGTGTTGAACGCGGAGGTGCTGTCCGTTCAGCACTTGGTCATCGGTGATTCGAATCACGTCGAGTACGACTACATCATCACCTTGCAAGCTTCCGCACGCGATCTACAAGTGGTATGTAGATGCAAACTCTCTCCCTTGACTCGTTGCATAGATGAACTCATAGATGGATCTTGGTGAAACCGTAGGAAATTTTTTAATTTTCTCCAACGTTCCCCAACAGCGGCATCATGAGCTAGGTCTATGCGTAGTTCTCTTTGCACGAGTAGAACACAATTTTGTTGTGGGCGTGGATTTTGTCATCTTACTTGCCTCTACTAGTCTTTTCTTGCTCAACGGTATTGTGGGATGAAGCGGCCCGGACCAACCTTACACGTACGCTTACGTGAGACCGGTTCCACCGACTGACATGCACTAGTTGCATAAGGTGGCTGGCGGGTGTCTGTCTCTCCCACTTTAGTTGGAGCGGAATCGATGAACAGGGCCCTTATGAAGGGTAAATAGAAGTTGACAAAATCACGTTGTGGTGATTCGTAGGTAAGAAAACTTTCTTGCTAGAACCCAATTGCAGCCACGTAAAAGATGCAACAACAATTAGAGGACGTCTAACTTGTTTTTGCAGCGATTGATCATGTGATGTGATATGGCCAGAAGTTGTGATGAATGATGAATTGTGATGTATGAGATCATGTTCTTTGTAATAGGATTCACGACTTGCATGTCGATGAGTATGACAACCGGCAGGAGCCATAGGAGTTGTCTTTATTTTTGTATGACCTGCGTGTCATTCAAGAACGCCATGTAACTCACTTTACTTTATTGCTAAACGCGTTAGCCATAGAAGTAGAAGTAGTCGTTGGCATGACAACTTCATGAAGACACGATGATGGAGATCATGATGATGGAGATCATGGTGTCAAGCCGGTGACAAAATGATCATGGAGCCCCGAAGATGAAGATCAATGGAGCTATATGATATTGGCCATATCATGTCACAACTATATAATTGCATGTGATGTTTATTATGTTTATGCATCTTGTTTAAATAAGATGATCCCTTACAAAAATTTCAAGAAGTGTTCTCCCCTAACTGTGCACCGTTGCTACAGTTCGTCGCTTCTAAGCACCACGTGATGATCGGGTGTGATGGATTCTTACGTTCACATACAACGGGTGTAAGACAGTTTTACACAGCGAAAACACTTAGGGTTAACTTGACAAGCCTAGCATGTGCAGACATGGCCTCGGAACACGGAGACCGAAAGGTCGAACACGAGTCGTATGGAAGATACGATCAACATGAGAATGTTCACCGACGATGACTAGTCCGTCTCACGTGATGATCGGACACGGGCTAGTCGACTCGGATCGTGTAACACTTAGATGACTAGAGGGATGTCTAATCTAAGCGGGAGTTCATAATTTGATTAGAACTTTATTATCATGAACTTAGTCTAAAACCTTTGCAAATATGTCTTGAAGATCAATGGCCAACGCTAATGTCAACATGAACTTCAACGCTTTCCTAGAGAAAACCAAGCTGAAAGATGAGGGCAGCAACTATACGGACTGGGTCCGGAACCTGAGGATCATCCTCATAGCTTCCAGGAAACAATATGTCCTAGAAGGACCGCTAGGTGACGCTCCCGTCCCAGAGAACCAAGACATTATGAATGCTTGGCAGTCTCGTGCTGATGATTACTCCCTCGTTCAGTGCGGCATGCTTTACAGCTTAGAACTGGGGCTCCAAAAGCGTTTTGAGCACCACGGAGCATATGAGATGTTCGAAGAGCTGAAACTAGTTTTTCAAGCTCATGCCCGGGTCGAGAGATATGATGTCTCCGACAAGTTCTACAGTTGTAAGATGGAGGAAAACAGTTCTGTCAGTGAGCACATCCTGAAGATGTCTGGGTTGCACAACCGTATGACCCAGCTGAACATTAACCTCCCAGATGAGGCGGTCATTGACAGAATCCTCCAGTCGCTCCCACCAAGCTACAAGAGCTTTGTGATGAACTACAACATGCAGGGGATGGAAAAGACCATTCCTGAAGTGTTCTCGATGCTGAAGTCAGCAGAGGCTGAAATCAAGAAAGAACATCAAGTGTTGATGGTCAATAAGACCACTAAGTTCAAGAAGGGCAAGGGTAAGAAGAACTTCAAGAAGGACGGCAAAGATGTTGCCGCGCCTGGTAAGCCAGTTACCGGGAAGAAGTCAAAGAATGGACCCAAGCCTGGGACAGAGTGCTTTTATTGCAAGGGGAAGGGTCACTGGAAGCGGAACTGCCCCAAATACTTAGCGGATAAGAAGGCCGGCAACACCAAAGGTATATTTGATATACATGTGATTGATGTGTACCTTACCAGTACTCGTAGTAACTCCTGGGTATTTGATACCGGTGCCGTTGCTCATATTTGTAACTCACAGCAGGAGCTGCGGAATAAACGGAGACTGGCGAAGGACGAGGTGACGATGCGCGTCGGGAATGGTTCCAGAGTCGATGTGATCGCCGTCGGCACGCTGCCTCTACATTTACCTACGGGATTAGTTTTGAACCTTAATAATTGTTATTTAGTGCCAAGTTTGAGCATGAACATTGTATCTGGATCTCGTTTAATACGAGATGGCTACTCATTTAAGTCTGAGAATAATGGTTGTTCGATTTATATGAGAGATATGTTTTATGGTCATGCTCCGATGGTCAATGGTTTATTCTTAATGAATCTCGAGCGTAATATTACACATGTTCATAGTGTAGATGCCAAAAGATTTAAAGTTGATAACGATAGTCCCACATACTTGTGGCACTGCCGCCTTGGAAACATTGGTGTCAAGCGCATGAAGAAGCTCCATGCCGATGGACTTTTAGAGTCTCTTGATTATGAATCGTTTGACACGTGCGAACCATGCCTTTTGGGCAAAATGACCAAGACTCCATTCTCCGGAACAATGGAGCGAGCAATCAACTTGTTGGAAATCATACATACCGATGTGTGCGGTCCAATGAGCGTTGAGGCTCGTGGAGGATATCGTTATGTTCTCATTCTCACAGATGACTTGAGTAGATATGGGTATGTCTACTTAATGAAACACAAGTCTGAGACCTTTGAAAAGTTCAAGGAATTTCAGAATGAGGTAGAGAATCAACGTGACCGAAAGATAAAATTCTTACGATCAGATCGTGGAGGAGAATACTTAAGTCACGAATTTGGTACACACTTAAGGAAATGTGGAATCGTTTCACAGCTCACGCCGCCTGGAACACCTCAGCGAAACGGTGTGTCCGAACGTCGTAATCGCACCCTATTGGATATGGTGCGGTCTATGATGTCTCTTACCAATTTACCGCTATCATTTTGGGGATACGCTCTAGAGACAGCTACATTCACTTTAAATAGGGCACCGTCTAAATCCGTTGAGACGACACCGTATGAATTATGGTTTGGAAAGAAACCTAAGCTGTCGTTTCTAAAAGTTTGGGGATGCGATGCTTATGTCAAGAAACTTCAACCTGAAAAGCTCGAACCCAAGTCGAAAAAATGCGTATTCATAGGATACCCTAAGGAAACTGTCGGGTATACCTTCTACTTAAGATCCGAAGGCAAGATCTTTGTTGCCAAGAACGGATGCTTTCTGGAAAAAGAGTTTCTCTCGAAAGAAGTAAGTGGGAGGAAAGTAGAACTCGATGAAGTACTACCTCTTGAGCGGGAAAGTGGCGCAGCGCAGGAAACCGTTCCTGTGATGCCCACACCAACTGAAGAGGAAAACAATGATGATGATCAAGGTACTTCGGATCAAGTTACTGCTGAAATTCGTAGGTCCACAAGGACACGTTCCGCACTAGAGTGGTACGGCAACCCTGTCCTGGAAATCATGTTGTTAGACAACAATGAACCTTCGAACTATGAAGAAGCGATGGCGGGCCCGGATTCCAACAAATGGCTTGAAGCCATGAAATCCGAGATAGAATCCATGTATGAAAACAAAGTATGGACTTTGACAGACTTGCCCGATGATCGGCGAGTGATAGAAAACAAATGGATCTTTAAGAAGAAGACGGACGCGGATGGTAATGTTACAATCTATAAGGCTCGACTTGTCGCTAAGGGTTATCGACAAGTTCAAGGGATTGACTACGACGAGACTTTCTCTCCCGTAGCGAAGCTGAAGTCCATCCGAATCATGTTAGCAATTGCCGCATACTATGATTATGAGATATGGCAAATGGACGTCAAAACGGCATTCCTTAACGGGCATCTTAAGGAAGAACTGTATATGATGCAGCCGGAAGGTTTTGTCGATCCTCGGAACGCTAACAAAGTATGCAAGCTCCAGCGATCCATTTATGGACTGGTGCAAGCATCTCGGAGTTGGAACATTCGCTTTGATGAGATGATCAAAGCGTTTGGGTTTATGCAGACTTATGGAGAAGCCCGCGTTTACAAGAAAGTGAGTGGGAGCTCTGTAGCATTTCTCATATTATATGTAGATGACATACTCTTGATGGGAAATAATATAGAATTTCTGGACAGCATTAAGGCCTACTTGAATAAGTGTTTTTCAATGAAGGACCTTGGAGAAGCTGCTTATATATTAGGCATCAAGATCTATAGAGATAGATCGAGACGCCTCATAGGTCTTTCACAAAGCACATACCTTGATAAGATTTTGAAGAGGTTCAAAATGGATCAGTCCAAGAAGGGGTTCTTGCCTATGTTACAAGGTGTGAGATTGAGCTCGGCTCAATCACCGACCACGGCATAAGATAAAGAAGAGATGAGTGTCATCCCCTATGCTTCAGCCATAGGATCTATTATGTATGCCATGCTGTGTACCAGACCCGATCTAAACCTTGCCGTAAGTTTGGTAGCAAGATACCAAAGTAATCCCGGCAAGGAACACTGGACAGCGGTCAAGAATATCCTGAAGTACCTGAAAAGGACGAAGGACATGTTTCTCGTTTATGGAAGAGACGAAGAGCTCGTCGTAAAGGGTTACGTCGACGCTAGCTTCGACTCAGATCTGGATGACTCTAAGTCACAAACCGGATACGTGTATATGTTGAATGGTGGAGCAGTAAGCTGGTGCAGCTGCAAGCAGAGCGTCGTGGTGGGATCTACGTGTGAAGCGGAGTACATGGCAGCCTCGGAGGCAGCGCATGAAGCGATTTGGGTGAAGGAGTTCATCACCGACCTAGGAGTCATACCCAATGCATCGGGGCCGATCAAACTCTTCTGTGACAACACTGGAGCTATTGCCCTCGCCAAGGAGCCCAGGTTTCACAAGAAGACCAGGCACATCAAGCGTCGTTTCAACTCCATCCGTGAAAATGTTCAAGATGGAGACATAGAGATTTGCAAAGTGCACACGGATCTGAATGTCGCAGATCAGCTGACTAAACCTCTCTCGCGTGCAAAACATGATCAACACCAGAACTCTATGGGTGTTCGATTCATCACAATGTAACTAGATTGGTGACTCTAGTGCAAGTGGGAGACTGTTGGAAATATGCCCTAGAGGCAATAATAAAAGTATTATTATATTTCAATGTTCATGATAAATGTCTTTTATTCATGCTATAACTGTATTATCCGGAAATCGTAATACACATGTGAATACTTAGACCACAATATGTCCCTGGTGAGCCTCTAGTTGACTAGCTCATTGTGATCAACAGATAGTCATGGTTTCCTGACTATGGACATTGGATGTCGTTGATAACGGGATCACATCATTAGGAGAATGATGTGATGGACAAGACCCAATCCTAAGCATAGCATAAAAGATCGTGTAGTTCGTTTTGCTAGAGCTTTGCCAGTGTCAAGTATCTCTTCCTTCGACCATGAGATCGTGTAACTCCCGGATACCGTAAGAGTGCCTTGGGTGTATCAAACGTCACAACGTAACTGGGTGACTATAAAGGTGCATTACAGGTATCTCCGAAAGTAGCTGTTGGGTTGACACGGATCGAGACTGGGATTTGTCACTCCGTATGACGGAGAGGTATCTCTGGGCCCACTCGGTAATGCATCATCATTATGAGCTCAATGTGACCAAGGTGTTGGACACGGGATCATGCATTA
>NC_041393.1:765990335-766000882 GCF_002162155.2 Triticum dicoccoides | reverse complement strand
CCTTCCCCCTATAAATAGAGGGGTGAGGGGAGGGCAGCCGCACCACCCTCCAAGGCGCAGCCCTCCCCTCCCCAACACCTCTCCTCCTCCGTTGTGTGCTTGGCGAAGCCCTGTCGGAGTACTGCAACTCCACCATCACCACGCCGTCGTGCTGCCGGTGGAGCTGTCTTTCTCAACCTCTCCTTCCCCCTTGCTGGATCAAGAAGGAGGAGACGTCTCCCGTCCCGTACGTGTGTTGAACGCGGAGGTGCTGTCCGTTCAGCACTTGGTCATCGGTGATTCGGATCACGTCGAGTACGACTACATCATCACCTTGCAAGCTTCCGCACGCGATCTACAAGTGGTATGTAGATGCAAACTCTCTCCCTTGACTCGTTGCTTAGATGAACTCATAGATGGATCTTGGTGAAACCGTAGGAAAATTTTTAATTTTCTGCAACGTTCCCCAACACCGAGTACTACGCGAATCACCTTAAAATAGCTCTGGACCTTTGGGTCAAAGTTGTGACACAGTGTACAAATAAAGAAAAATAGATTGGTGCTTCTATCAGAAAAGAGTACTCCCTAGAAAACTGCCAATATAAGCTACTAGTATTTGGTTAGATGATTTGCTACCGAGAAAGATCCGTCCACAGAGAGCACCACACATCCCACTAGTGGTGGTGGATGCCAATGCGTGCATGCAGCATGGTTGGTGTCGGTAATTTTTTACTTGGCACACCTCGCACTCTGCATATATGCCGGTTCCATACGTACATTTGTGTAGTTCCACCAAAATGCAGGTGAATAACCCTGTTTGCACAGATAATGAAAAAGCGTGATTACATTATAGTGGCACTACTTGATGAAACACACAAAATAAATAGAAGAAAATATTGCGATAGTATCATAGTATGCCATGCTGCGAGGGCGAGATGGGCACTGCGATGCCTCATACGGTACGCCTCATACTGGACATCGTCCCAAGTCTCCCAGATACACCTTCTGCCAGTGATGAACATCAGTGTACAGCGGTAGTACAAGGAGGGCCTTGAGACATTCAAATCTCTATGTTTGCACATATCAACTAAAATTAAGCACCCCAGTTTGCAGAAACGCTTAAACGTTAACAATGGGACTAGTTGATGAAACATACATTAACAAAGAGAAGTACTTTCTTTATCTACATTGGAAATGAAATGATAGAGATGACACTCGCTCTATTTTAACTGTATTATTACTTCATTTTATCAGTGACACTAGGGTCGAGCAGGTGGCAAACGAGGTGTACCGTGCGTCGCAAGGATGGAGGCAGGGGGTGCTTAGACTGGGATGCTGAAGCTGGCTCTTTCAGTTACCAACATGGATGATTCAATTCATGGGACCTTTTGGTGCAGTTCACCTAAAATGAAGCAATGCCCCCTGAGCTAGCAGCTTCTTCTTCAATTTTTTTAAGAAAAGGGCTCCAGCCCGGATTCCATTTCCATCAGAAAACGAAACCACAGAGCTTCTTCTTCATTAGTTGCAATAAAATTGAGCAACATCAAGGTTGGTTGTGAAGCTCCTGGAATGCTCAACTATAATTTGGATATCATTTGTGTAGTTCAACTAAGATCGAGCGTGAAATGTATATCTCTGTTTGCACAAAAAAGATGGAAAGGAGGGTGACTAACAAGTGATGAAACATGCATCAAATAAAAAGAAGCATGTTCCTTATCTGAATGGCAATCCTACAAGGACAATAGCAATTTCTAAAGCACTGTCATTGCTAGATATTAGTGTTGGCATTAGGATTAACTATGACAACCATTAAATACGACATTACTTTGGGCACGGGAGAGTAGGCGGACCAGGACAGTTGCATTTCTAACGAAAAGAACAACCTTATCTTAATGGGAAATTTTAGCAGGACATGTAAAGAAGTGCCATTGATTCATATTACTGGAGGCATTACATTGAAAACAACATTGGTTTAATGTGTCCTTACTTTTAACAGTGCGACTGCTACATTTTACCAGTGGCATTACATAAGAGTGGCTCGGGTCAAGAAACATCAGAACAGGATATCTGGGTTGGTCCCATTTTTCTTCGATATAGCCACCTTATACTGTGTGAGGCTAGCAAATCTAGTGCTGGACTTACTCTGTTGACTTGTCCCCCAGTCCCCACTTTCTTTCCTTTTTCAACCAATAGATCGGGTTTATATTGAGTTTGTACTGCGTTTCCCTTTATTTCCCTATTAGACCTAGAGACCAGTTGGATAGCCAGTCTATGCTACTTTTCACCCCCATTATTTCCTCTTTCGACCAAGTCCTAGATTTAGGTAACAAATCCTTCCCCACCCCCCACCCCCTTTATTCCTTGTTTGAACCAAGTAGTACTAGATTCAAGTGCATGAACTAGTTTTACCTCTAAAACGTAAAAAAATTAGGTGGTTTTCGAACAGCCGATCGATCCTATCTACGAGGGGGCTTGAGAAATAGTAAAAGATACAAATGCAGCAACTTCAGGAGCTCGGGAAGTAGAGCAAGGCCGGTTTTGAAGGAAGTTATACCTGATGGTCGCCGGGATGTCCCTAGGTGGGCGGCGGGAGGCCGGATCTGCCCACACTACGGCAGCGAGGAAGAAGGGGTCGGAGGCCCTCCCTCGCCTATGGTGCTTGGGAGAGAATGGCAAGGGAGGCTGATCGGGACGCGCCCAGCAGTGGGTAAGAGCCGTCGCCAAGGACGACCGCGTGAACATTGCACCCTCTCACCTTCCCCGGCGGAGAGGATCCGGCTGGATCTGTGACCAGCGGTGAGCAGAGAGAGAGAGAGAGTGTGTGGCCACCGCTGTCGTGTTTAGATCTGGAGAGGTCGAGATAGTGTGAAGAGAGAAACACTAGCAAGCAAGCGCGGAGGCTCCTACCTATATAGTGGAGTAGTACTAGTTTTCCTTTGTCTACCGGAGCCAGCTTGACCTCATCAATGACTGTCGAGAAGTCTTCATGCACGTGGCCCGGAGGCACAGTTGTTGTCATTTTTATCTGAAGCGCCGGATTATAACATATTACACGAAAAAATGCCACATGACAAGAAATCATAACCTCACTGCCCAAAGGAGACAACATGAATCCCGACGGACAAACTAGACGAGGAACAAAGCTCAAATTAAAGACAAACTCGTATAAAGGGGTCCATCGATAGATGTCCTAATTAACATATCCGGCTTGACCTAGATGGCAGCCAAGTACTCACTGTTCGTGCATGTGCCCCCAATGACTAGCCCAACTCAGTTGTCGCTGTTTAACCCTCGCAGTGATCCGAAGCACATGGCACCTAATTTTGCGAGATGATGATACGTCTCCAACGTATCTACTTTTCCAAACACTTTTGCCCTTGTTTTGTACTCTAAATTGCATGATTTGAATGAAACTAACCCGGAATGACGCTATTTTCAGCAGAACTACCATGATGTTGTTTTATGTGTAGAAAAATAAAGTTCTCGGAATGTCCTGGGAATCAACGGAGGCACTTTTTGGAATTTATAAAAAATACCGGGCGAAAGAAATACACCAGAGGGCCCAGGGCATGTCCACGAGACAGGGGGGCGCGCCCCCTATCTCGTGGGCCCCCTGGACCTCCTCCGACCTCAACTCCAACTCCATATATTCCGTCTCGGGGAGAAAAAAATCAGAGAGAAAGTTTCGTCGCGTTTCAGGACATGGAGCCACCGCCAAGCCCTAATCTCTCTCGGGAGGGCTGATCTGGAGTCCATTCAGGGCTCCGGAGAGGGGGATTCGTCGTTGTCGTCATCATCAACCATCCTCCATCACCAATTTCATGATGCTCACCGCCGTGCGTGAGTAATTCCATCGTAGGCTTGCTGGACGGTGATAGGTTGGATGAGATTTACCATGTAATCAAGTTAATTTTGTTAGGGTTTGATCCTTAGTATCCACTATGTTCTGAGATTGATGTTGCTATGACTTTGCTAAGCTTAATGCTTGTCACTAGGGCCTGAGTGCCATGAGTTCAGATCTGAACCTATTATGTTTCGATGAATATATGTGTGTTCTTGATCCTATCTTGCAAGTCTATAGTCACCTATTATGTGTTATGATCCGACAACCCCGAAGTCACAATAATCGGGATACTTCTTAGTGATGACCGTAGTTTGAGGAGTTCATGTATTCACTATGTGTTAATGCGTTGGTCCGGTTCTCTATTAAAAGGAGGCCTTAATATCCCTTAGTTTCCGCTAGGACCCCGCTTCCACGGGAGGGTAGGACAAAAGATGTCATACCAGTTCTTTTCCATAAGCATGTATGACTATTTACGGAATACATGCCGACATTACATTGATGAATTGGAGCTAGTTCTATATCACCCTATGTTATAACTATTGCATGAGGAATCACATCCGGCATAATTATCCATCACTGATCCATTGCCTACGAGCTTTTCACATATTGTTCTTCGCTTATTTACTTTTGCGTTGCTACTGTTACAACTACTACAAAAAACCCAAAAACATTTATCTTTACTTTTGCTACCGTTACCTTTATTATCATACCACTTTTGCTACTAAACACTTTGCTGCAGATATTAAATTATCCAGGTGTGGTTGAATTGACAACTCAACTACTAATACTCAAGAATATTCTTTGGCTCCCCTTGTATCGAATCAATAAATTTGGGTTGAATACTCTACCCTCGAAAGTTGTTGCGATCCCCTATACTTGTGGGTTATCAAGACCAATTTCTTGCGTCATTGCCGGGGAGCATAGATCTATTCTCTGAGTCACTTGGGATTTATATTTGTTGATCACTATGAAGAACTTGAAAGACGCTAAGACAACAATTTATCCCTCAACTACGAGGGGAGGTAAGGAACTGCCAGCTAGCTCTACACTAGATTCTCCTTCCTTTATTAGTAGGCTTACTACACCTAAACCTGTTACTGCTATGAATTCTGATATGTTGCATTTTATTGATGATGCCACTTCTGCTATGCATGATGAAACTACTTCTGTGTGTGATACTACTTTGCCATTAGGTGAATTTCTAGATGAACAACTTGCTAGAGTTAGGGGGGATGAAAATATTGAAGAACTATTATTGATGATAGTGATGATGAAGGTTCCCCCAATGATTATGTATTACCTGTTGTTCCTAAGGGTTATGTTACGCATGAAAAAGCTGCTCTGGAAATCCTTGCTTGCAATGATAGAAATGATCTTAAGAAATTGTTAGCTAAATGGAAGCAGCAGTCTCTTAATGCTAGGATGAAACCCGATCTTGCGTTTTCTACTTCACCTATTTGTGTTACTGATAAGGATTATGAATTCTATGTTCATCCTGATATTATTACTTTAGTTGAATCTGATCCTTTTTATGGCCTTAAATGTGAAACTGTTGTGGCACATCTTACCAAGTTGAATGATATAGCCACCCTATTTACTCATGATGAGAAGTCTTGGTATTTATATATCCTTAAGATATTTCCGTTCTCATTAAAGGGTGATGCTAAGACTTGGTATAATTATCTTGCTCCTGGTTGTGTGCGTAGTCCCCAGGATATGATTTATTACTTCTCTGCTAAATATTTCCCTGCTCATAAGAAACAAGTTGCCTTGCGGGAAATATATAATTTTTTGCAAATCAAAGAAGCGAGTCTCCCACAAGCTTGGGGGAGGCTTCTCCGCTTACTCAATGCTTTGTCTGATCATCCTCTTAAGAAAAATGAAATACTTGATATCTTTTATAATGGACTAACCGATGCTTCCAAGGACTACTTGGATAGTTGTGCCGGTTGTGTTTTCAGGGAAACAACAGTCGACGAAGTTGAAATACTATTGAATAATATGTTGACTAATGAAAATAATTGGACTCTTCCCGAGCCAGTTCCTGAAGTAATTCCTGAACCAATTGAGCCAACTCCTGAGCCTATTCCTAAACCCACTCCGAAGAAGAGAGGTGTTTTATTTCTCAGTCCTGAAGATATGCAAGAGGCAAAGAAATCAATGAAAGAAAAAGGTATTAAAGCTGAAGATGTTAAGAATTTAGCTCCTATTGAAGAAATACATGGTCTTAATATACCGCCTGAAGAACTACATTGTCTTGATAACCCGACACAGGTAGTAAAGGTAAATTCTCTCTATAGATATGATAAAGTTGAAATACCCTCTACTAAATTTCATAGCCCATGCTTAGATGAATTTGATGACTTTATGGCTAGGCAAGAAAGTTTCAATGCTTATGTTGGTAGAGAGTTAAAGAATAATGCTTTCGAGATAGGACGCGTAGGTGATAATCTGGCTAGAGTTAAAGATGAACTTCACCGCGTTCACAAATATGCTTCTATGGTTGCTACCCAAGCTGAGCAAGTACTTCAAGCTTAAAATGAATTGCTTGATGAATTGAATAATAAAAATGACTTTGCTGTTAGAGTGGCTAATAGAACTGGTAGAATGACTCAGGAACCTTTGTATCCTGAAGACCACCCTAAGAGAATCGAACAAGATTCTCAGAGAAATAATTTAGAGGCACCTAGTTCTTCTAAAAAGAAGAAGAAGAAAAACGATAGAACTTTGCATGCTTCTAGTAAACCTACTATAGACACCTGAGAATCCCAATAATATTTCTATTTCTGATGCTGAAACTCAATCAGGTGATGAACATGAACATAGTGATAATGTTAATGATAATGTTCATGTTGATGCTCAACCTAGCAAAGACAATGATGTAGAGATTGAACCTGCTGTTGATCTTGATAACCCACAATCAAAGAATCAACGTTATGATAAGAGAGATTTTGTTGCTAGGAAGCACGGTAAAGAAAGAGAACCATGGGTTCAGAAACCCATGCCCTTTCCTCCTAAACCATCCAAGTCAAAGGATGATGAGGATTTTGAGCGCTTTGCTGAAATGATTAGACCTATTTTCTTACGTATGCGCTTAACTGATATGCTTAAAGTAAATCCTTATGCTAAGTATATGAAGGATATCATCACAAATAAAAGAAAGATACCGGAAGCTGAAATTTCCACCATGCTTGCTAATTACACTTTTAAAGGTGGAATACCAAAGAAACTTGGAGATCCGGGTGTTCCAACCATACCATGCTCTATTAAAAGAAATTATGTTAGAACTGCTTTATGTGATCTTGGAGCCGGTGTTAGTGTTATGCCTCTCTCTTTATACCATAGACTTGAATTGAATAAGTTGATACCTACTGAAATATCTTTGCAAATGGCTGATAAATCAGCTGCTATACCTGTCGGTATTTGTGAGGATGTGCCTGTTGTGGTTGCAAATGTCACTATCTTAACGGACTTTTTTATTCTTGATATTCCCGAGGACGATAGTATGTCTATTATCCTTGGTAGACCTTTTCTTAATACTGTAGGGGCTGTTATTGATTGCAACAAAGGCAATGTCACTTTTCATGTTAATGGTAATGAGCTTATGGTACACTTTCCGAGGAAGCAATCTCAAGTCCATAGCATCAATTCTATTGAAAAAGTTCCAACTATCGATTTTGGAGGTTTTAAATTTCCTCTCCCTACTGTCAACAAAAAGTATGATATTCTTATTGTTGGGGATTTTGATATCCCCGTTGAGGTAACTTAGTGTTATTCGAAATTTCTCCGGTTCCGTGTTATTCGGAATGAGTTCGTTAACAAGACTTGATCAACCTTGTTAGTGGGTTCATTTTGATGATCATGAGATGGATGAAACTAGAAGGCACAACCTTCTGTACCCCTCTTTTTACTTTCTGTTATTTAGAATAAATAAAGCAAAAATAGTATTATCTGTCTATTTTCTGATTTATCCGTGCATTAAAAAATAGTCCGAAAATAAAAGTGCTCCAAATGCCCTACAAATCTAGTATGATTTTTTCTGGAATATTTGAGGATCTTAGGCACTGAAAACATTGCAGGAGGGCCAAGCACCAGGCCACGAGAGAGGAGGGCGCACCCCCCTCTATAGGGCGCGCCCCCTTGTCTCGTGGGCCCCTGGTGGCCCCCTCCACTTATTCCTGCACCCACACACTTCATCTTCCACCCAAAAAAATCCCCATCCAGCTCAAGCACGAGTTCTAGCTCATTTTGCTATGCTTTTTGATCTCCTTGCTCAAAGCTCCATTCATAAAACTGCTTTGGGAGATTGTTGCTTGGTATGTGACTCATCCATTGGTCCAATAAGTTTTTTTTCTAGTCCTTTATTCATTGCAAATTTTTGCTGCATAGGTGACCATGTTCTTGAGCTTGCATGTTAAATTTTTGAGGTCCCAAACAATTCCAATGCATGATATAGACTCTAGGCACTTGTAGGAGTAGTTGCTATCAATCTTGTTTAGTTTTATTCACTTTTATCTTGGAGTTACTAAAATTTCAGAAATTTTCAGAAAATGTTAAGGAGGTTCTTTAAAGGCTCTTCTAGCCAAAGCTCTAAGGAAAAACAAGAGAAAGAGAAGGAAAAAACCAAGTATAATCTTCCTCGCTTAGCAGAAGTACGGTCGTGTGAATGGCCATGCGAGGATTTCTGGAAAGAAGTTGGAATTCATGAAGATTTTTATGCTTTAATCGAGACTGCAGGCCTCACCGGTTTCATCAACGACCGAATCGATCAGTATCTCTTACTCACCAATACTTTCGTGCAGAACTTTTATTATTATCCTAAGAAATCACCGCCTGCAGTATCATTTCATTTATATGATGAATTCAAAGAAATGTCTTTACGTCATTTTTGCACGGTATGTGGGATATCTTATGAGGGAGAATTAGATGAACCCCATCATGAAGATATGGGTGGCTTTGTTAATACTATTGATGTAGAGGAGCCAAAGAAGGGCTTCGAGGTGAAGGTCTCTAGCATACACTTTCCTGTTTTACGCTATTTTGCTATATTTGCTAGTAGATGCTTGATGGGTCGTGGAAATAGTGGAAATTTGAGCGTTCCAGATATTACTATTCTTCAACATGCTTTGCTAGGAGACAATACTTTTAGTATGTGTGCCGTCGTTGCTAAACGGCTAGCCCTGAATCGTACAAAAGGCCCCATATTTGGAGGTATCTATACTGCATGTCTTGCTGAACATTTTCAGATACCTATTAGGCACCATGAGGAGGAAGAGACAAAATTACCTCCTCACATTTAGATTACAAGAGCATGATAGCACACAAATTTATTGTTGCCAACCAAGAGAAGATGCTCTTGTATAACCTTAGATTTAATAAGAAACACAATGAGACTATTATTTTGCCTGCGCCTCTGTTGTTTGATTTGACTGCAGATAATTTTCTTGTTACACCGGAAGTGGTGTACAATCACCGAGCTCAAGCTTTTACTCCAGAACCTGAACCTGAGCCGGAACCTGAACTGGACCCTTATCGTGCATCATGTGTCCAGTGGGTTCCGGAGATGACCAGCCAGTGGTATGCTGACTACACCTCTCACTACACCGGGGAGAGTAGCGGCGGTCCTTGGTATTAGAACAACTTAGGCCAAAAGCCTAAGCTTGGGGGAGTACGTATTTCTCACCGACTTTACATTCATGTTCACACACTAGTCGTCGGTGCTCATACTCTTTCATTGTATTATCCATGTTAGTTTAAAATTTCTTTTTCTATTTTTCTTCTTGTGTGCTTGATAAACCTTAAGAAAAACCAAAAAAATTAGTTAGTTTAATTTCCATGCTTGTAGTAGAAATTAAAATGAAAACCCAAAAAGATTTCTAGTTCTTCTTCTTACTTGTTGGGAGCTTTCCCGTGTAAATAGTTTTATTTTCTTTTCTTTCTTTTGGGGGTCGAGAAGACCATATTGAAAATGCTTAGTGGCTCTCATATGCATGATTGTTTATTTAATTTAGGGCCCATATTACTTGTCTTCTCTCTTGAGTTGAATGCTTGCAGATTCCAGCTTAGTCCAATGCACGTGCACTCTTATTATTATACACATCATTCAGTCATGCGAGTGAAAGGCAATAATGACGATATATGATGAACTTATTGGGATGAGAAAAGCTGGTATGAACTCGACCTCTTTTGTTTTTGTAAATATGATGAGTTCATCGTTTTTGAGTCAGCTATTATGAAGTAAACATATTTGCAATGCCATTTAGAGATTATAGTTGCTTGTGCCATGCTTGATTAGCTATGAGTTATAATGGTTTACCTTGCGTGCCAACATGCTATTAGAATGATTATGATGTGGTATGATGGGATGGTATCCTCCTTTGAATGAATTGAGTGACTCCACCACTAGTAGAAAACAGGGCTTTCGTCCAGGCCTGTTTAGCCCATTAGTCCCGGTTCAATCCAGAACCGGGACTAATGTGAGCATTTATCCCGGTTCGTGCGGCTAAGGCATTAGTCCCGGTTCACCTGTTCCCTTTAGCCCCGGTTTGTGCCTCAAACCGGGACTAAAGGGTGCGATGCCCATTAGTCCCGGTTCATGCCTCAAACCGGGACTACAGAGTAGACCTTTAGTCCCGGTTTGAGGCACGAACCGGGACTAATGGGGTTGAGACCTTTAGTCCCGGTTCGTGCCTCGAACCGGTACTAAAGGTCCCATTTTCAAACT